>NC_072734.1:174491175-174791175 GCF_026930045.1 Uloborus diversus
ACACTAGAGAAACCAGCACTGACACATTCTAATACATTTTTCTCACTGTCTGACTTAATTAAAGACAACAGAAAAATACTGACTGTATAAAAAGAGCTCGAAAGAAAATTTGCTCTCGTTTAAAAAAATGAATGTATAGTACGAATATAAGAAATTAAGAACCAAAAAGCAGTATAAAAAAAAAGTAGTAGTTTAGAAACAGAAATCGCGATTGCAAAAACTAATCCTTTACAAAAATCGCACTCACAAAAACGATACCGTTACGAAAATTGCGATATTTTACGATTGCGACGAAACGTTACGAAACTTTTTTGTACAAAAGTGTAAATTTCATTTTTTCTGACCGTGAATGTTTTCTTACATTTCATTTTCTCACTTTTTAAAACGATTGTTTTCAAAAATTAAACGCGGTTAAACTTTTCCTTTTTTCTGTGGCAACTAGGGGGTAAACTTAAAAGCGAATTTTAAATTTTTTTTACAAATTTTTCTCCTAGGAGAAAAAGAAGTAAAAAACTAGCTTTTTTTACGAATTTTAGATACACTTACTAAAATAGTCGCTCTATTTTACAACTGATTGCAAAATACTCACTTTTGTCTTCAAAATAGTCGCCTTTGCCGTCAAAATAGCAGCTTTAGTCGCCATTTGCACTGCTGCATTCCCCCCGTCCCCTGTATTGCAATGGCATAGCTACAGTTTCTGTCGCCCGGGGCAGTTCCTCTATTTGCCACCTTTTCATTGAGATATATCTAATACATTAAACCATTGAAAATTATCGCTCAAAATAGAAAATTTCATTTAAGGTAGCAAAGGGAAACTAATTTAATCCGTATTCTTCTTACAAAAATAAAGGGGGCGGGGGTCAGGCGCCTATCTCGGAGAAATATTCCGAATTTTCATAAAAAAATTGCAATTAAAAGTAACTTTGGGGGGAATGGGGTTCTCTACCGAATCTTTATCAAAACTAAGGTCAGTTTAAGCCTTTGGGGACGATGGAGAGTCAGCTTTTATTCCGTAACAAAGTTCCAATAGTTTGTTTTCCCTGCATTAATTCAGCACTGGCAAAGAAACAACTTTTACAGAAATATATTTGATATTTATATACAGAAACAGATGTTATATTTCAGAAATATATTTGATATTACATATTTAAATATGTTCCGAAATTTAAGTTTTAAAAATACAATTGAAGTGTTGAATTACAATTTAAGGATATTAAGTGAATGAGGAAGGTTCAAGGGCTCACTACGAAAATATTTCAACTTTGAACACTGAAATGACCGTTCAGTCATTCATACCAAAACCTTACATTTCAAAGGGTTTTCTTTTTTTTCTTTGTCTCCAGTATTAGATTTAAAGTATGATTCCCTTATTTGATTTTTTTTCACACCAAAAGTGCTAAATCGCCGCCGAGAAAAGTATGCCGCCCTCTCCGCCCCTCCGTAGTTACACCAATGCTATATTGTTGCACCCCCAGAATTCACAGCCTAAATCCGCCTATGATTTTAGTTTACTTGACCGAGGGCTCCGGGGTGCAACTGAAGAGGTTCCGATTAGGTGGGCAGCCGGACGTTGAACACCCAAGGTTTAGTACCCAAGCACGCTCGGTGTTCTCATTTTATAAACCCATCGAAGGGCTGAGTCGACCGCGCCCAATATTGGAATTCAAACCAGATCTGCGGGCAGAAGTGCGAGACGCTACCACAGAGCCACTGCGGTTCTGTATTATTCCATGCGTATTCAATATGTTATGTAATACTTATATTAATGTATGGGCAATTCTACGGGTAATTGATTGACATTTTTGAAGCAAAACAATGCGTATTTCGTAACATTCAACACAAAATATATGTTGTGCAAACGATCTTTTGCCCTGGAATATTGTATTTTTTAAGCTGAATTTAGAGGTAGAATTTAATTCCCGAAATACATTTTGGATGATTTTTAAACATTTATTGAAAGCATGGTAACTGACTGATATTTGAAAAACAAGTATGTCACTAGATTACCATGCATTTCATAATTATTTTTGATTATCCAAAATATACACTTAGGATTTTCAATGAAATAGGACCCTATCCATTGGGTGGAATTATTTTTTCGGTATAGGTATTTAATAATAAGATCTATGATCTATTTTTAACACAGCTACACGAAAAATTTTTAATAAAAGATTAAAACTTAATTTTTCAAAAATTAAAAACCAAAAAGTGCCGAAAATTTTATCTTACAAAAATCTTCGTACACATTGAAAAAATATCACAAAATTAGTAAATAATCTACCTTTTCATTAAGTTATTATTTAGTAGAGTATCATGTAGTATCAACAACAGCTTTTAAACGTCTGGGAATAGATTTAATGGCTTTTACTTTCTTTTTTTTGTGAAATTTCTGAGTAAGTGTCCGACTGCAGTTCGAGTCTTTCTATTTCTAGACCGCTTTTCGTTTCAATGCGGTATTTTCGTTATCTAGCCTCCAGATTTCTCTTAGTGTGTTGCATTAAGTTTAAATCTGGCGATTGAGGGGATATATCTAAGCTTATAAGGACAATTTTTGAGGCACCGGAAGCAAACGTTGAATACTTTGTGATTCAGATCGTTATCTTGATTCATAAAAAAAAAAAAATAATAAAGTGGCTTCAAAACCAAATTTTGGGCTAATAGATTAAAATGGTTTTTAAAATATTTAAATGAACAGCATTATTCATTATTTCCTAAAAAAATTCCAAACTACCAAGTCCTAATGCTGATATGCACCTTCACACAAGAACACCTTCACTGTCTTGATTAACTGATCTCCCAACTAAGTTTTTAAGATTAAATTCCTCATTTTTTCTTCTATTTACAATTATACAACAATTTAACCAAAAATGTTAAATTTCTTTTTATCTCTAAGTAGACGTTATTCCAAAGCGTTTTGAAATTTATTTTGCGACGGAAAGCGTAAGCTTTCTGTTTTTCGCACGAACAAGAAAATTTTTTGCGGGGAAGAGGTCCCATCTAATCCAGCTAATCAGAGAACTTGGCGAACAATTTTAGGTGAAAATTAAACGTAAAATTTTTCATTGAATTCTACAGAAACTTTTACATCATTAAAATGCGTATTTTTCTTTTTTTTTTTTTCTTAACTAAATCACCGATCACGCTTTGCTAACTTTGCCAGATGACTTTTCTTACCTTGTTAACGATCAGATTATTTTCTTTAAAGCATTTTATCAAGGACTTTAGTATAGAATGAGATTAAGTAACTAATTTAGAGACATTTCAAACCAATTTCTCGCTACTGTGAGGGGAAAAAATCTAATTTCGAATGGCGTTTGTTGTTTTAGACTAATACCAGCCCTTTTAAAATAAGCAGAATTTTAGGGAATAAATAAAGAAAAAATTAAAGCAAAATGACTTTTGTGGCGTATTATTTTACTGTCTCTTCGTATTTTGAAAAATCTCAGAAATAAAATCAGGCAATATTTTGACAACACTACTGGGTTTTATTTAGAATGACATAGGAATGATGTGAAAAAAAAACTGGACTTCATATTCATTTTCGCGTTATTTTGGTTTGAGTACAAAATTTAAAAGTGTACGAACACTTTTGGGAGTCACTGTATGTTGAGAATTCAATTATACCATTGAATTCAGCCTAAAAAATACAATATTCCACGGAAAAAGATTGTTTTACAATGTATATTTTGCTTTGAGTATTACAAAAAACGTATTGTTTTGCTTCAAAAATGTCGGTAAGTTACACATAGCATTACCCATATCAACGTATAAAAATGTGGGTTAATTTAGAGAACCTAAAGAACTTTCAAATATGTAGTAACAAAAAGTTGCTTTAAGAGTTTAGTCAGAAAATACTGTTGAATTTTGATTTGTTTACAAGTATAAGAAGTAACCCCTTCTTGAAAATTATCCCATTGTGAACAGTATACATGTAACATTAACTCTAGCAAGATTCTGCGGTTAATACCCGAATGCTGAATTTCAAAGAAAAAACATGAACATGAAGCAAAATTACAAGCAATGGCCTTTTCTGCTTCCCAATACAGTTCGAGAAATTATGGATTTTTTTTCTCTCCTAAATCCTTTCCGATGCTTTGTTTTCGAACAAAACATGGTTTTGTGTTTCCCAATTTAGTGTTATGTATTTCCTGCCATCTTTTATAGAGGTATTGGCAAAGGATCCATTAGGTTTTCGTTCCATTTTATGTGTTGTATTGAAGCATTGTGTTATTGAGTTACATTCATTTTCCCTATTTGTATACATTGGTTCACTTTATTTATTTTTTCTTGTGCGTGCTTATATCTTGCGTGTATTGGAAACATAATACTTTGTTTTGGGAACAAACATAACAGAGTAAGTAATAAAATAATCAAACATCACTTATATGTAACATGATAACTACAATATTTAAAACAGGTTTCAACCTTTTAAGTTATGCAAAAGTATAGTGATTCGCCCTAATCGCCGTCAAACTTAAAATGTGTTAAGAGACATATACACTGTAAAAAATCTCGGAAAACTCTCTGAATATATAAAAAAGTTTTCCGTAATACACAGATTCGTACGCCCTCCGCAGTTTTCTGAAATAATCAAAAACGTTTCCCGTATAGCAAGAAAGTAAGAGTCGACGCATGCGCAGCTCACAATTTTATAGTCCAGCAGAAAATCTAAACTGAAACTTTCGAAAGCACGCAATGAAAACAAGTGCTGACTCATGTATGCGAAGTAACACTCATCAAGGGGATTAGTAGAAGTTTTGTTCCTCGCATGAATTCACTGAAGATAATTTTAAAGTCTTGTACTTTCTTGCCAATGTATCGTCATGAGATTGAATTTGAAGCTATGTCACTTATTTTTAAGTACGAAGTGCAAATTCTCGACGCATGCTCGCGGAAGGAATACAAACTGAAATTGAAAACCAAATAACTACCGAGAGGACGCCATGTAAATTCATTGCGTCGCATAACTTGTGTAGGTAATTTACTTTTTTCTTGGATACTTTTCTTCTTTCTACCAAATGGGTAATTTTTGTTGGCAGAATTTTATTCTGTCATAAAAATCACCTTTTTGGTGACCAAAGCCTGCAAAAGACCACCACCGACGAATAGGTAAGTCGCTTTGCAACTCTATTACTTTAAAGAGATTTAGTTCATATAAATCTCGTTAAAAAAAAACTATTTTCTTCAGTATTATTTTTTCGTTGTGAACTATTGCAATTTGAAAATATTTTACATTACATAGAACACATATTTAAAGTGCAAGTGTGTCTAGTTTTATTCTGTAAAATTTATGAATTGAAGATTATAAAAAAATTTAAATATGTGTTATTGTGTACTTTGTTTTTATGTGTCAATCTCAGTTAATATTTGGCTATGTATCAAGCATTATGAATTAAATGTTATAATATGCAAATTGTCAGGTTTGATAGTTCGTCTTTAAGGTTGCATGTTTTCATTCTCTTGTAAACAGTGTAGCTAGATTGTATGAAGTAAAAAAAAAAAAACTATCTCTTGTAATTAGGAACATAGTGCTTCAGTATTATCTAAATGACGATATCTCTTTAAATATTTGCATTAGCGAAACGCTTTAAATTAGTTAAATGTGTATTAATTTATTTAACAAATAGATACATATATGTATTTAAAAGTGTCTTCATTTTTTTCGTTTTACGAGCCTCAATTTTACCAAAAGCAAAAAAAAAAGAAAAAAAAAAAGATTTAATAAAATAATTTTGTATTTTTACACCATATTAAAGTATTTGACTTATAATTTATATGATACTTTGATTTATAATGTATGTGATACTTTGATTTATAATGTATATGATGTTGCTTTTTCAAGGGGGGGGTGGGCGCTTCATAGCATTTTATGGGTGCACCATCACTTTTATGGTGGGGGAGGGGTTATTCTCGTATATATGAAATGGAATAATCATGTAATAGAGTTCAATGTTTTAATAAATAAAATATATAATGCATTTTGCGCACACAATAAAATAAAATCAGTAACCTATTTTGAATAAGTATTTATATTTGTGATGAGCTGGAAAAGGGCAAGAACAGAAGAATCAACCCGAATGGTTCCAGCAGGGGGACTTGGTGTCATATTTAAATTCATCAATTTCTCTGTTGGTACTTTTCGGTACACTTTGTTCGTCAGAGAAATTGACTTGAGGTGAACGAATTCCGGAACGCGAAGGGTATGTAAGTCCTGTCAAATTTTATCCGAAGATAAAAGCTATCAAGTTTGATACAAGATATGTTTTTAAGTTCTGCATTAAAAATAAAATATGTTGATAGTTTTGTCTTGAAAATATTGAGAGAAAATCTGAAGTTTAAGATTGTTTAACAAACAATCCCCACTTTTCAGAAGGTACCCCCCACTCCAATTCCCCGACGATTTTGTGATTAGGAATGAAACTACTAGATTATTTCATAATTTTTTCAAAAATTTATAACTGTGCATATGTTATGCTGTTAACCATGCTATTTGTCATTAAAAATTCCAAAAAAAAAAAAAAAAAAATAATCCACGAATAATTCTAAAATTGCTTGTATTATTGCTCTTAGATATGAAAGAATTGAAACTGATATGGTATGCAATACTATAATAAAGAATTATGTTTTAGAAAAAATCACGGAAAAAGGATTCCGAAATTCTCGGAAACGTTTTTGAAAATTGTTTGGAGAATTCCGAAATACTCGGAAACGTTTTCGAAACTTTCATGAACCACAGCTGCACAGAATACTCAGAAACATTTCTGGAAATTACGGAAAGAGGATTCCGAAATACTCAGAAACGTTTCTGAAAATTACAGAAAGAGGATTCCGAAATACTCAGACACGTTTCTGGACATTACAGAAAGAGGATTCCGAAATACTCAGAAACGTTTTTGAAACTTTCATGAACCACAGCTGCACGATATACTCAGAAACGTTTCCGGATTTTTTTTACAGTGTAGGATTAAGTATTAAGGTAATTACGCATAAAGTATGTAATTTTTTTTACGTTTAACCAAAATGCTAAATTTTTTTCAGAACCCTCAGTCCAGATACATCGTAGTACAAAAATCAGATGCAGAATTAGAATATTGAAAGATCAAAGGGAAAAATATAATAATAAAATACAAAATGTCATTTTTTATTGGTTAATAGGTTCTCCCACTCATATATCGCTCACTTCTTTCAAAAACCTCATATTTCAAAAATTAGCGATTTTGAATTTTTGCCTTTTTTCAATCTTCCATGAATGAGTAGCATTTCTATAACTGTGTAATGTGTCGTATTTGCATTTTTCGAGAAATTTCGGAACGTTCTTTTTAAGAGTGTCTCATCTTGGGCTGTGCTTGATCCACTAGGCACGAAACATCTGTGTTGTTTTGTAAAAGATGACATAATTTATTCCGAAAACAGTATTTCACACTAAAAAAGAGCATTTTTGATTCCTATTTTGAAATTAAGAACGCTCGATTGGCATTTATGTCGGACGAGGAACAATTGGTAAAAATGACAAATTTTGAGACACTTCAAATAATACCTTTGAAATTTAGTGCTAGAGCGTCATAAATAAAACGCAACTTTTTTTAAACTTAACACTTTTTACACTCCTTCGTCATGAAACAGAGAAGAACCACTAGAGTTTTCTTGAAAAAGACCTTCTGCGCAAGAAAACGTTTACTCAGTGGCTTAGCTACATACAGCTAAATATAGTTTTACTACATGATACCTTACTTTTAATTTTTAAAACCGCTGTCCTGAAAAATCAGGGTTTTTGAGATATGACGTTGTTGAAAGGAGTGAGCGATATAAGGAAATCACAAGCATAAAAAACAGTTCAAAACTCGAAATATTTGACAGCAATACGTCCAATATTCACCAGGATATAAAACGCAGTGACTGGATGAATTTGATTTTTTCTTTTTTAAAAGTGTACAAACTTCTGTAGTGTTTTCTTTAGCAATGAATGATAATTAGATACCGTTTCTGGCTTCGGAAACGGTTTTTTTTTTGTTTTTTTGTTCTCTTCCGGTTGGGCGATATGTCACTATCTCATTTTAGCATGGTCCCTTAGAATTTTGAGTTAGAATACCTCCTTTGATTTTGATCGTAAAAAAATCGAATTTACGTGTTAACATTGTGTTTTATGCAGGTGATTTCTCCAAACATGAAGATGGTTATTAGGCGGCATTCTTTTCTCAACAATTTCTAGCATGGCAATAAGTTGCTGCCTCTTGATGGTAACCCTATAATTTGCTACTTATTTTGCCCAAAGTAAAAAAGAATTTACTTATTTGGCGATATCATATTTTTTTTTTCACTTTGTAATAAATCTTCAGTTTCATTCATTCTTTATTGGCGTAATTATCACACTATTTCTCAAAATATTTCTGTACATTTGGTTAAAAAATGACCTTTTAGCTGGCGATGTCATTCATCACTTTCTCAATATTTATTCTTTGTCATATTTCATTCTTTCGTTTTCCCCATTAGACACATTTGCGACGATTTAATTATCAAATTTGCAATTATTGTTTATTTCAAGGGAAAAAAGTATGCCTAATGCTTCAGCTAAACAAAAAAGGACTAAAACTTCCACTAAAATGCGAATTTCAATCACAGCAACGTAGTTCTCATGTAAGAAAGAAAAGGAGAGCAATGGTGGTGAAATAAAATTCTTTATTTAATGAACGTCATAGTTGAATTTAAAAAAAATATTAATAAGTTATTTCTGAAGAAACATGACTGAATCAATCAAGCTCCCTTAAGTTCATATCTCATGCAAATACGGAGGTATACAGATATCTTGTTATTATACAATGCTTTTTATCCTCATTTCAGGCAGTGAGAGGCAAAGGGATGCAAGTGGACATTTTCAAGTTTTGAGTAAAACGCGTTTAAAGATAAGATCCTAGGAAGGCTTTCATTGAATTATTTTTCTAAATTATGCTGCACGGCAGCAACTACCAGGGTAACTAGCACTATATCTTGCCACAAGACAGAGGAGGGGTTCACCAACCATGTGTACTGGTTATCTCCAAATTTTTAAATTATCGACTTGCATCCCTTTGCTTCTCACTACCTCAATTAAAAAAAACACGAACAATCGCTTTAAATATTTTCAGATGAATATATCTGGTAACTGCCAATGAACTAAGTATGCGCAAACGTAATTAATTTTTTCGTGTCGGTTGCATATATTGCATTGATACACAGGGTAAATGCAAACTCTTACTGACTGTCTTCGGTACTTATGTTACAATCGAAACTTATAACATCATCAAAAACTTGCACTTAACACACATATCAGTAAAAAATATATATATTACTTTTTTACTATTATTATTTTCTGAATTTGAAAATTTTTTGCGGTGTTGCTTCAGTTTTTTTTAATGGAGGAGGGTGTTCAAATGGAAAACAATGCACCAATTCAGTGAATAATTCCCTTCCAGCCAGTGGACAAACACTAAATGGTCTATTCGGTACCTTTTCGGAATTTTAGAGAAGTTACTACTGCCAATTACTCTAGGAAAAACCTTTTGAAACATTATTTATACATAAAAAACACTAGATCGTTCACTGAAGAATGTTTCTACACCAGTTGGTCTGCTCTGTTTTTTTAAAAATTATATGCTTTAGTCGTTTTTTACGATATTATGTTCTTCATCTGTTCTTAATGAGTGAAAGGTATAAGGCTTGACCAATAAATGCATCATGTTGCCTTATGGCAACATACCCAATTTGTCTTCTAAAGTGCCATTAGGACAAATTGAAACTGTAGTTGCCATTAACCAAGAGAATACTTACAGAAGAGGCTAATAAATATATTTTAATATTGTAAATGCATCACCAATTTGATGGAAACAAAAATATATTTCTTTTTTGGGCAATGTAGGACTTCTTTTTCAGTTTAGTGCTCTCGAAAGTATCTACTTCTCATAATTCTATAATGAATATAGTTTTATTACCGCTGAAATAGAGAGGCTTTTTTACAATTTTTACCAATGTTTTGGGTCATTTGACGGTAAATTATTTGTTGGTTTTTTTTTCAGATAAAGCAAGAGGTCACTAAGTGGTACTTTAACTATAAATCATGCCTTAATTAAACTATGACTTTTTAAAGTATTAATGTCGTGATTTGACCCCCAGAAGTTTAAATTCAAAAAACATACTTTAATGTGTTTTTAAAAAATCATACAGTTAAATGTAAAATTTTAGCTGTTAAAATGTTCATATACCTATAACCAGTGAAATATTTAAATAAATTCACGGAGTTTATGAAATCAACCTTCGACTAAAACTGAAAGCTTTAAGTTGTCAGCTGACAAACCAAATTCGAACCCCTTAGATGAAATATTTTGAAACAGATAGCTTTTTCTTTCTTTCTTTCTTTCTTTTTTTTTTTTTTGTCCTGTATGACCACAAATCACATTAATTACTAATATTACCATGAAACCTCGTTTTATCATTAGCAACTTATATGGTCAAAATTTATCAAGGACACGTAATCTTCATTTGTGATGCAAGTAGTATTTCCTGTAGTCTGAAGGTGCGGTTGGAGGTCTGTAATTACAAAATGATATGTTCCTGTCTTCAGTTACATCTCTTGTCTCATTCGAACAAAGAAAAGGAACTGCACTTATTTATGGCCTAATTTACGAAAGATAAAACATCTGATCAAACAGTTATTGTCATTTGATAGCGATACATAATTATGCATTCTTAGTACATTTCTCAAGACATATTTTTATGTGTATAGTGAAAATTTTATTGCATCTTTTGCCCCCAAGGCGGCAAAACGTGTATGTTAAGATTATGAAAGTAAAACCAGTTCAGAATATATATCAGAATTAACACATGGCAGTAAAGTGTGTACTAAAAAAAAACTTAGCTACAAAAGATCATCCTTATTAGTTGTGAAAAATGATCGATTTAAACGGAAACGTTGATGAATATTATTTTAACAGAGAAAAATTGAACGTTATTTTAAAGTTGCATAAATAAAGTGAAATCGAACAACCCAATGAAAATTGTAATTTTATACCTTTTTTTTTTCTTTTCAAAAGTATGCATAGTTTGGTTTAAAGCTAATTTAATGGTGTAAAGTGCGTGCACAACTTATCTGTTTCTTGTTAAAATAAAATTCTCCTCACAAAAACATTATTTTTGGAATAAAATTCGTTGAAAGAATTGTATTCAAAGAACATGAATTCAGTTGGCTTGCATATGTACGCAAACTCAATTTTGAACGTCAAATCAGACAGATCAGCTAAGCACAGGGCATGTGGGCGAAGGACTGATACTGGAAGGTCAGAGACCATCCGTGTACACTAATTGTGAATGGTGCAGTTCAAATCTTTCTTTACATGAAATTCCAACCCTCACGTCCAAGTTTCCATTACAAATACTTGGCGTAAAGTATCAGGTGTTGCTTGGCTCTTGATATAGCTGGAGATCAAAAAGACTAAGCTGTATTTAATGCATCCCCTAACCAGTACACCTCCTTGGCCCAAAGAATCTTAGGGAGTCAAGCAGTTTTTTTTTTCCAAAACATACAAGAATTTTAGATTTTTTTTCCAAACATAAATGTGCACACAACGTCTTAATTTCACTTATAATTAGGTGTTTCCCGTTTTTTCAATAAACCTAACCAGTTATCATACGAAGATATGGTATAACTTCGTTTATCCGACTACCATTGATCTGGCTTTCTTGTAAATTCGGATCAAACTAGCACCTTTTTGTTTTTTGAAAAATTACTAGAACACGGATTCGATATTACACGGTACCAAATTTGCGATTATTAGAACACGGTTTCGAGATTACACGGTACCGAATTTGCGATTATTATAACACGGATTCGATATTACACGGTACGAAACTTGAATTTAATGCTTCATGGTTTTGATACAACACGAAGGTTATGTTTAAAAAAGATGGAATTTCATTTTTGTTTAATACTTTCTGTTAGTGTGTGATAATAACTCTAATACTTTACTATGTTTTTATGGCACTTGGTTTCAAATCAACACGGTACATATTCCTTGGTTTACATTATTTCTAAGTCTCGTATAACACGTCTTCCATACAACACGATACATATTGACATGATTTTTACTATGTACAGTAAACGCAGTGAGAAGCAAAGGAATGTAAGTGGACATTTTCAAATTTTGTGTAAAACGCTTTTGAAGATAACATCCTAGGCAGGTTTTTATTAATTTTTTTACTTCCTTTTACAAAAAAGGAAGTATTGTATTCGCGAAAAAAATTTCACTCAAAAATCGGCCCCAATTTCCATTTTTCTCAACCCCGAATGAATGTTGAGTTTTATTTTCGACCCGACCACACGTGGATATATGCCTAGGAACGTACAGTCACCCGAAATATCCATTTTGACGATCCCCGAGTTAATTACAACGAATTTTCTCGTGACTTCCGTATGTATGTGCGTATGTGTGTATGTATATCGCATAACTCAAAAACGGTATGTCCTAGAAAGTTGAAATTTGGTACGTAAACTCCTAGTGGGGTCTAGTTGTGCACCTTTCCTTTTGGTTGCATTCGGATGTTCCTTAGGGGTTCTTTTGCCCCTTTTTGGAAGGAAATCATTGTTGATTTCGATGTAAACTCAAGTTGTGTCATAATTTGTCGGACACTCGGCAATATATCGCCAGTCTTTTGGTCGCCAAGTATTGTCGCCAACTTGGCGGCAAATTTGGCGGGTTTTTTTTCTTTTTTTTAAAAATTTGGTTTCAATTTGTCCACTGTTGGTGACATTTAGAGTAAACAATTGAATCACAATAAAAATGCCAATAATGGGGAAATGGCATTAAATTGGAGTAAAAGGAAGTCATGTGATGCACACATCAGCTCGTTTTTCTAAGTCATGCTGTATAGCAGCAACTACCAGAATTAAAAATTATTTTATAAAAAAATCTTAAGTCTTGTACAACACGATTTCGATACTACACGGAACGAATTAACCGTGTTGTACGAGGGACGCCTGTATATATTATGCATGCTCTCTCTCTCTTTTTTTTGTTAAGTTCTGTACAAATCGTTTAGTTTGCTTTGAACTGTATTAATGTCTCTTTCTTGTGTCACTGTTTTCATGATCCGAAACGAATCATCATTTGCACCCCCGAAAGAATTGGAAATTTTTTAGCATATCAAAAAGCCAATGAGTATGTTGTGGGTTGTTGGGCTACAGATTCATCACAATTGTTGCTATCGTCTTCGTTTTAATTATTTTTGTACTCTGCATTAGCATGAATTTTCCTCTGAAGTATTACTCCAAATTGATAAAATTGGCGTCAATATATATATAATTTTCACATGCTTCTCTACTTCACGAATTAAAAAAAAAATCGTCCTCACTTTTTTCATGATTTATGATTCATCATTAAGTTTCGACCGACTTCATAACATTAAAGAAAGTTTTCCAAAAAAAAGATAAGCTGAGGGATAAGGGATAATCTGTGCTGAAAGTCGATTGAAATTTCTTGAATCACAAAAACGTTGCCCCTTTTAAGCGGGTTTGCTCGTTGAAAGCGAGTGATGCTCCCATTGAGTAACATTGTACCAACCAAATCTTGCAAATTTCCTCGCTATATCCAGGCATTCGTTAAATAGGTGCTCGTTATAATTGAGTTTGACTCACAAAAACGTTGCTCGTTTTAAACGTGTTTGCTCGTTGAAAGCGAGTGATGCTCACATTGAGTAACATTGTACCAACCAAATCTTTCTAATTTCCTCGCTATATCCGGGTTTTTGTTAAATAAGTGCTCGTTATAAGTGAGTTTGACTGCATAAGTAATTTTGTTTCAAAACATTGCTTTTTATCGCAATGAACGGTAAGTCTGCTTGTTGAAGGAATGTTTGTTACTCTTGTTACCCGAACTATCAGGAATATTCAAGATTGCCTTTGGTCACCAGTGCTGCTGTGGGTAGGCAAACAGCAGTACCTGCAGAAATGAGTTTTCGAGTTATTTGAAGAAGAAACGTGTGCTGGATTGGATTCAATTCTAACAATAGGAAAATGCTGGAATTAGAAGTTTTTTTGGTTTTTTTTTGAGCAATCACGATTGCTTATTGTTCTCACTTGACAGTCCTTGATGTTGTGGTTCCTTTTTCAGCTTCGACCAGGAGCCTCTGCAGCACCACCGCTCACCGGCGCGGCTCCTCTGGTCCTGAGCACTATCCCCCGGAATCCCCTTCTGCTGGGTGATGGCGTCCATGCCCTACAAATGCATGCTCATACACACTCGCCTACGCGCGCGCGCCTTTACACACATACACACGCCTACATGCACACACGTAAGCCTACACACACACGCATCGTTACGCCCATACACACTCCTGCACACAAGCCGTTACACACATACACACAAGCCGTTACACACGTACGCACACGCTTAAGTGTATACACACAGGTCTACGCGCACACACAAGCCTACACATGCACGCACGTGCGCCTGCACACATACCCAACTATGCACAAGTAACCCCCAGGAGGAAGGGCATGCTTGGGGGGACAGGAGTCGTTTCTAAAAACAATAAGTCCAATGAGTAGGGTCCTGTCGTGATTGGGAAAAACATAATTTGAATTCAAAATTTCAGAATTCAAAATAATTTTATTCACGATTACGTATTGCTTTCCTTTAGCGTCATCGATGTTCCTTTGAATTTTTGCTTTTTTTTTTCTTTTTTTTTTGCGCCTTTTTTTCGGTGGAAATTAAATAAGCAAGCTTGTACACTAAAGCTGACGTACAACAGATGACAATAATGCAAATGAATGAAAAACGAAAAATTTGCAGTTACTGCCTTTCACCTGCCCACGGCAGAATAGCCCGGATAAACAAAGTTGCACTATAACAGGAAGTAAATATTTTCATTTTCAAAGTGCGTTTGACACCAAGCTTAATTCGATTTCGATGTCACTTGCTTGTAGCACACATTTATAGATCGTACTATCTCTACTAACAATAAAGCTGAAAGTTTCTCTGTCTGGATGTCTGGATCTCTGTGACGCGCATAGACCGTTCTGCCGATTTTCATGAAATTAGGTACAAAGTTAGTTTGTAGCATGGGGGTGTGCACCTGGAAGCGATTTTTCAAAAATTCAATCTGGCTCTTTTTCTATTCCAATTTTAAGAACAAAATTATCGTAAGATGGACGAGTAAATTACGAAATTATCATACCGTGAAACCGTAATATGGGCACAAGCCTATTGACGAGATACGAAATTATCATAACGTGGAACCGTAACATGGGTACAAGCCAATTGGCGAGAAAATTCACCATACATAATTTGTTAATATACAGGCGAACAAAAAGACCTTTTAATTTTTCTATTACGGGCAAAGCCGTGAGGGTACCACTAGTAAGAAATAAAGAAATAACTTTGTACAGAGAAAATAGAAATACAACCAACTTTTTTTGCACACAATTAGAGATGACTGCAGGCACGTGTTTAGATGTTTTAAGGAACTCCTTTTTCCATGCAAAAGAGGGAGCGTTTGGATAATGTAAAGATATCCGGTAAACTATGTCAATTACATACTCCGGAATCTGTCTTAAGTTTATAATCCCTGAAACAGGCTCTAATTTTAAAAAAACGAGCTGATGTGTGCATCACATGACTTCCTTTTACTCCAATTTAAAGATAATAGTGCCTCGAAGTGAACAAGAATCTTTTTAAATATTTTCACCCCAAGTTTGTTGCGAACCGAAGCAAAGAAAACGTTTTATACAGATAAATTTTCCCTAATATTGGCAGTTTTAATGTGATTCAATGATTAACTCTCTAAATATAGCAAAATTAAAACCAGATTTAAAAAAAAAAAAAACCGCCAAAGTCGTCGCCAAGTGGTCGACGAAACTTGGCGTCAAAAACCTTGGCGATATATTGCCAAGTGTTCGCCAAATTATAGCACCGCTTGAGTTTACACTACATTTAGGTTTTTGAGTTTACATTTTACCCCAAAAAGGTGTAAAAGACCCCCTTTGGAACATCCGAATGCAACCAAAAGAGAAGGTGCACAACTAGACCCCACTTGGAGTCTATGTGCCAAATTTCAACTTTCTAGGAGTCTAGGACATAACGTTCTTGAGTTATTCGAGATACATACACACATACATACGTACACACGGACGTCACGAGAAAACTTGTTGCAATTAACTCGGGGATCGTCAAAATGAATTCTTCAGGTGTCTATACGTTCGTAGGCATGGATCCACGTGTGATCGGGTTGGAAAAAAAAAAAAAAAAACTTAATATTCACTCGGGGGCGAGTAAAATGGAAATTAAGGTCGATTTTTGAGTGAAAATTTTTTCCCGAATACAATACTTCCTTTTTTTCATAAAAAAGGAAGTAAAAAAGCTGTTTCAGATTTTCCAAATATGCTGCCCAACAACTTAATCACATTTACTAACTTTCAAACCTGCCACTTAACCAAAACCTAATTCATATCGCTAAGGTAATTTTATTCAGTTTAAACGGATGAAATGCTTATCTCTAAAAGGTTAATATTTTTAACCGTCGTTGGAAATATTTGTTGTGGGGACTTTTAATTAATCCTGTATTGTTCTTGAAGGGAAAGCATTTTAACGCTCGGATAATTCACTCCCGAAAATAACTTCCACGTGACAGCACAAAACATTTCCATCTGAGTATAAAAATACTGCTTTGTAATGTGTCTTGTACAGATGAATAAACGAACAGATGTTCTGGAATTTATTAAAACAGTGTATAGTATCCATTTCATTGTTAATACAATTCCGAATAACTTAATGAGATTGAAATGAGTTATTGTTTTAAAAATACTGTACGCAATGCATCTGTTTTAAAAAATAAAAACAATTAATATTGAATGTCGTTTCGGTTTAAACAATCCCATTTGTTAAAATAGGGTAGAGGGTTTCAAATTAAAGGAATAGCCTTGTGTGTCAATCTATGAATTTCTACTAATTCAACCATACCATAAATTATTTCATCCAAAGTTACTTCCAAGGCTCATCAAGTTACTAGAGCCCCACAGTAAAATGTGACTGAAACTAATATTGAACGTTAGTGGAGCACAAATTATAAGCAAAATACTGCAAATAAATATTTCAAGACTACAATGGGGTCCAGCAAATGCAGAGCTTTCTCTTTTTAAAAAGAAGAAAAATGAGGGGGGGAAAAAACAAAATCCCGGTCCACTATTTTTTTGCAAAAGCACTTACCGGTCCACTGGTCAAAACAGCTTTAGAAACGCTGCTATAGAGCAATGGGGTCGTTGCCAAAATTTTAAAAGTATTTTTTTTTTTTTTTTTCTGAAAGAGCATGCTTAAAAACATAGGATCCAACTTTTTTTTAAAAAAATAATTTGTTTAAGTTTAATATTTAAAAAAAAAGAATACTTTAATCGGTGCGCTTTCATTGCTTATGCTTCTGCCAATGACATCACAAAAGATGAAATGCCATTCACTGTTGCCATTCACAGAGCAAAATATTTAATTCGCATCTTTAATTACATGTACTGGCAACGATATGGTTGATAGCAAGCGTAGAGCGCAATATTTAATTCGCTTCTGAATTATCATAACGTGGAAACGCGGTGAACAGTAAGCGTAAGCATTCAGCGTGCCAGTGGAGTACGCGCCAAAGTGCATCATTTGTGACGTCACAAAAACCACGTCTTGTTTAAAATCGGACATTTAAAAAAAAAATTAAAAAATAATTTTTGGGAAAATAAAAGCATTTTCCAAGTCCATGTTTTTTTTTTTTTTTTTTTTTTTTTTTTGCTTATTAGTGACTAAAAGTAGTACATTTGAATGAAGGAAACAACCCCATTGTAGAGCAACAAAATGTTAACGACCTAAAACTCTGCTTCAATTTTTAACAGCAGTTAAATGAGAAAAAATCATTATCGTCACTAATTGTTGTACTTAAAGCATTTAAATGATAGGGTAAGTCAAAATTTTTGCAATAAATTTCTTATTTTGTAACAATATTGAGTGAAAGCAAAGCCTTTTATTATTTGTCGCCTGCACTGCGTGGGTTATATACGCTAACAGTTGAATAACGAATACATACCTTTGTGTTTGAAAATTAAATGCATCAATTAACCAACGTTTGAATTTGCAATTTTTGTGCATAAAACGTGATTAATTGATTCATTTAACGCTAACTGTTCTTTGACCAAATTTACTTTTGTCAAACATTACTTTTGACTCACCCTATTACTTACATGTAGCCTGGGTCCTTATTGCGTATCAAGAGACCCCCCCCCCCCAAATATAATTGTTACTTCTCCTGAACAAGTCATTCGAAGCTAGGATAAATCTTTACTTAATGTTAGAAAACATGGAAATTTAAGTCCGAATGTCATTTTAAATATTCGATACATTAAATGTTGAGATGCAACTATTTATTCCCAATTGCATATAGTGAAAGAATGAAGAATTTTTGTTCTTTAAATCTCGAAATTTAAATTTGTTTCCAATAAAACCAAGGTCTGGAACTGAGATTCCGTCAAAATAAATTAGGTTTTGAACCTTTTTTTTTTGCTTCAACAACTGGAAGCAAATTCTTTCGTTGGTTTTTAAATTGAATTCTTATAACATTTTTCATTGACAACTTCATCTTTTCCTGAACAATAAACGTTACTTGCTTTTGGTAAAATTAAAATTCACATCTCATTTTGCTTAGTATATGTAATGTTTACTCTTTTTGTAATGCAACGAAAAATGTGTTTCATGTTTTTACTTATGCTGATGTAAATTTTATTTAAAAAAGGGGGGGGGATTAAAAACTTCACTTAGCTCGGAAAACCCTGACATCAATTTTTTATTTACTGTAATTATAATAATAATAATTATTATTATTATTATTTTACATTCTGAAGCAAAAATTAGCTAATTTAAAAATACAAATTGAGTAAATTTTTTTGTATAAAAGGGTCGTGGGGTGATTTAGGAACACACCTCTGAATCGGGACATATTAGTTTTAGATCAAACTGAAAGTAGTTTCTTTGTGTGAAATATATTCAATAAAACATTCGAATACAAACATATAAAATAGTATGTAAAAATATTTCTAAATACAGTGGCTCCCAAAAGTGTTCGTACATCTACGACTTTCAATGAAATAAGAGCTATTGGTTAGAATTAATATTTTGGAATAAGTATTTAATTATAAGATCTTTGATCACTTTTCAACATAACTACATGAAATTTAAAAAAATACATGAAAGTTTAATTTTTTAAAAATCAAAAACCAAAAAGTGTCGGAAATTTTATCTCACAAAAGTCTTCGTACATTTAAAAAAATGTCTATATATAATTGAATAATCTAACTTTTTATTAAGTTATTATTTAGTAGAATGTCATACCGTATCAACAACACGTTTTAAATGTCTGGGAATAGATTTCATTCTTTCTTTTTTGCGTAATTTCTGGGTAAGTGTTCAACCACACTTCGAGTGTTACTGTTTTCTAGCACTAGCCTCCAGATATCGCTAAATATGTTACACAAAGTTCAAATCTGGAAATTGAAGGGCTATTTTCTAAACTTTAGGACAATTTTTGAAGCACTAGAAGCAAACGTTGAAAATCATGTGCTTCTTATTGTTATCTTGATAAAGAACAAAGTTGTTTTCGATAACCAAATTTATGACTAAGAGTTTAAAATTGGTTTTTAAAATATTTAAATGAACAGCATGATTCATAATTTCATCAAAAAATACCAAACTACCAAGTCCTGATGTTTATATGCACCCTCACACATCACCATCCTGATTAACTGGTCCAACTAAGTTCTTAATATTAAGTTCCTAATTTTTTCTTCTATTTACAGTTATACAACAATTTAACCAAAAATGTTGAATTCATTTTTATCTTTAAGTTTACTTACTATTGATTTTGCAACGAAAAGCGAAAGCATTCTCTTTTTCCAAGAAAATTTCTGCGGGAAGAAGTCCCATTTAATCAAGCTAATCAGAGAACTTGGCGAACAATTTTAGGTGAAAATTAAAAATGTAAAAATGTTTATTTAACTCTGGAGAAACTTTTACAGCACTCAAATGTGTATTTTTCGTACATTTTTAACTGTAAATTTCCGATCACGCTTTGTCAATTTTGCCGGTTGACCTTTTCTTACCTTATTTTCGGTCCGATTCTATTCTTTTAAGCATTCATATTCGAATTCAGTTTTGCGTTATTTTGGTTTTACTAAAAAATTTCAAAGTGTACGAACACTTTTGGGAGCCACTGTATAAATCCGAAAAAATTAAAAGTTTGAAAAAGAAATTAAAGAAGATACTACTCGTTACATCTCTTCTCGTAAATATATTTCATTATTAGCACGCGTACTTTTCGAATTGCCTGCGCTACAAACTAACACATTAAATTGCTGCCGATAAAGCATTATAAATTGTAAGTAGAATTTCCTAACTGAAGGAAAGTTACAAACAAATGAAAATATAAAAGCTTTGAAGTTCTTTTCTTTATCCTACTTTCCCGTAAAAGTAGAAGAAAATTAATAAAGATTGGAAAGCATTTTGCATTCTGAAAATATTGTAAAAAAGAAAAAAAAGTCAAATTTTAATAAAAACCATTTTTACTAATAATAAAGCTGAAAGCCTCTCCATCTTAAGGATGTCTGGATCTTTGTGACGCGCATAGCGCCTAGACAGTTAGGCCGATTTTCATGAAATTTGGCACACAGTTAGTTTGTAGCTTAGGGGTGTGCACCTCGAAGCGATTTTTCGAAAATTCGATTTTGTTCTTTTTCTATTCAAATTTTAAGAACATTTTCCCGAGCCAAATAACATGGACGAGTAAATTACCAAGTTATCATAACGTGGAACTGTAACATGTCAAGTCAATTGGCGAGAAATTCACCATACATTTTTTGTAAATGTACAGGCGAACCGAAAGACCTTTTAATTTTCTACTACGGGCAGAGCCGTACGGGTACCACTAGTATTAAATAAATATAAAACAATCAAATTATGACGTACGGGTTTTGAGATGGGGAGTTGTATACAGTCGAGTCCCGACTTACGCGAGGGATGCGTTCCAAGACCCCTCGCGTAAGTCGAAATTTCGCGTTGTGGAAAAGGGTATGTGTAAAAACTTTTATAAACATACCCATATAATTAAAGACACTTGTAAACAGCACTTCAAACGGTTGAAAACCATTTCATAACCATACATCACTGTTTCTCCACATAATTGAATTTTTATTTATATTTAAAACAAAAAACCGTTTTATTCAACATAAAAAACTGCTACGATGCACAAAATCAATGATCAATGGGAAAGACGTAAAATAAACTACTACGGTACGTATATTATGTAGTAAGAAAAACAAATGCACTATAGTTGTACTGTAAACTACATAATAGATCCAGTAATGATATTTAACTTAAAAAGCCGCAGATGGTGATGATTTATACTGCGTGATCAAACCGTTATTCTTATATAATTTTTAATGTGCAATACAGTTGTTTCACCAGTTCTTTCATATCGTTTCCATTCTTCCTGGTTTCTTAAATTCACAGCACAAGAGCAGCTTCCATTTTCATATTTTTTGCATTTTGCTTAGAAACTATTCAGTGAACTTTTACGGATTTTCTTTTCTTGCTTTTTAATTGCAGATTTGGAAAATTCTCTCATACCCAATTGCCGTGCTATCTTCGACGCATTTAATAATTGTTCAAGCACATAATCTTTAGCTTTTCTTTAATTGTTAGAAACTTTCTATCTTCAAACTTTAAATGAAATAGCGCTCTTAGGTGCCATTATATTTCATCAACTTCCCCATACAGAATGAAAAAAATAAATGGAAAATGAGGATTTGTTATTTGTATAAGCGATGTTCAGACTAGTATGGTGTGGGAACTTCCACTTTCAGTGATGTCAAAAAGATGAAGGTTTATTCACAAAAAATTTTTTTAGTATCCAACAACTAAGTCGATACTTACACACCGCGATTCCCTTCAGAACATTTTCGTGTTCGGGCGGAGAATTCGCGTTAGATCTAAAATATTTTACCGGGGAAAAAATCGCGTTATACCCATTTCGCGTAAGTCAGATCGCGTTGTAGCGGGAGTCGACTGTATGTCTGTCTCAGCGCCGCCGAGAGCCCAGACGAGCCCCTTGTCAGTTTGCTTCCCTCTCCCCTCTCCCCATAAAACTTAACTTGTTCCTATACCGGGACCACAGCAAGAACCGGGACCCTAGTTTCTGACTAGGCGGAAAAAGCCTCTCGTCGACTCTGGTCGGTTTGTTTATTTGCTTCCCAATTGCTTTTGAGGGAATACCAGAGTTCAAGCAAAACGTTTTTTTTTTTTTTTTTTGCTCAAAGGATCTGTCAAAACATTTCATTCTCTTAATCTTTTTTTTTTTTTTCTTAGAAATTTTTTGTTCAGTATTGAACAGTTCAAAAACTTTAATGATAGTGTTAAGTTAGAAAATTGATTCTTATATAAATCCTGATATAATAGATTTGCAACGGAGACGCTTTTTGATAGACAATTTCGCGTAAAATGTTTCTTTTTTCCCTTTCCTTTCTTTTTACTTCCTTTTACAAAAAAGGAAGTATTGTATTCGCGAAAAAATGTTCACTCAAAAATCGACCTTAATTTTCATTTTACTCACCCCCGAATAAATGTTGAGTTTATTCGGTTTTTTTTTCAACTCGACCACACGTGGATAAGTGACTAAGAAAAAAAGAGAAAAAGTTGAAATTTGGTACGTAAACTGCTAGTGGGATCTAGTTTTGCACCTCTCCTTTTGGTTGCATTCGGGTGTTTCTAAAGGGGTCTTTTGCCCCTTTTTGAGGGGAAACCATTGCTAATTTCAATATAAACTCAAGTGGTGCTAGAATTTGGCGGATACTTGGCGATAAATTGCCAGTATTTTGGTCGCCAAGCTTTGTCGCCAACTTGGCAATGTTTTTTTTTTTAATTTAATTTTTTTTTTTAAATCTAGTTTCAATTTGGCCACTGTTGGTGATATTTAGAGAGTAAACTATTGAATCACAATTATTAGCATAAAAATGCCAATAATGGGGAAATGACATTAAATGGGAGTAAAAGGAAGTCATGCGATGCACACATCAGCTCGTTTTTTTTCTTTATTTGGCTATTTTTAAATTTTAAATTAAATTTTTGGTTATATTTATTTTGCTTTCCAGCATTTTCCTTTTTGCTCAACAGAAAAATTAAACTGAAAAAAAAAGACTATTGAACCTCTGACGGCTAAAGGTTTTGTGCCCATGAAAATGCATAAATAATGGTTATGCGAACGCTGTAATTCACACCATGGGCGAATTTATGTTAAGTTTTGAATCGGTCCAATAAATCTTTAGAGAAGGGGGTCGAAAGAATCCGCGACAGATCCAAACTTGACTTCATCCAAACGGACTAGTAAGTCAATTTGAAAAGACAAACGGATCACAACTCAGAATGTTGTTATTGGTATTGAACATACCGCTTGGTCCTACCATAACCTTTCTCGCTAATTGACTTGCCCATGTTACGGTTCCACGTTAAAACTTGGTATTTTACTTGTTCATCTTATGATTATTTGCTCGGAAATATGTTCTAAAAAATTAGAATATTTCGTAAGTTTGTTAAGTAAGCACCCACGCTAGTCACTGTTAATAGTCAGGGGAAGCAATTACGAACTTCTCAAAAGCTCATTTCACACCAGATAGTTACTTCTTGACTATTTCCGAGTTCTAACTTTTGCACCTTCGAAGTACAACTAGTTTTCTCACCAGATTTACTCGTTTATACCGTGGGTCAAAGAGTATAATGGGGTGATTTCCTTCAGTCAAAAGTACTACTTTTAGTCAATAAAATGGTTAGAATGAGCAAAAAAAAAAAAAAAAAAAAAAACATGGACCCAGAAAATACTTTCATTTTCCCAACAGTTTTTTTTTTTTTTTAAATTTATTTTTTAAAATGTCTGATTTTTCAAACAAGGCGTGGACTTTATGACGTCACAAATGATGCCATTTGGCGCATCTTTCTACTACGTTTCCACATTATGATAATCCAGCAGGAATTAAAATTGCGCTCTACGCTTGCTATGCCAATACACTTGAGTAAAGATACAAATTAAATATTTTGTTCTGTGAATGGCAGCATTGAATGGCATTTCATCATTTGTGATGTCACACGACAGAAGTGTAAACAATGAACGCGCAATGATTTAAGTATTTTTTTTTTTAAGTATTAAACTTAAATTATTTAAAGAATGGTCAGATCCTATGTTTTTAAGCATGCTCTTTCAGAAAAAAAAATACTTTTAAAATTTTGGAAACGACTTTATTCCACCTTGGTTTCTCTAAAAAGGTTCCGTTACTTGGACTTAAGGCCCCTATATATACGAGCCGGCGCATCAGCTTAAGATCAGCCTTTTTGGATCGGAGCGCGGGTTTGATTGGTTGTCTTTTCTGGCGATTGTTCGCGTTTGGTGATTGTTCAATGCGAGCGATTATTAACGGCACGTGAATTGTTTATTAGATAAAGTATTATTTTCGGCAAATTTGGCGAAACCCGAAACTGTGCTGTGGTAACCCAAGCAGTGCAACAATGAAAAATCCGATCCGAAATGGCTAAACTTAAGCTGATGCGTCGGCCTGTCTATATAGCGGCTCTACCTGGACTAAGCGATGGCGTAATTATGTTAAAATTAATGGCGACTATCTGCGAAAAATGTTGGGTAGAACATAACTTATGCACTGATTTTAAGTAAGATTTGTTCTTATATATGCATTAATAGTGTTTTTAGCAAAATAAATTAATTAGAACGTTCTTGTATTTGTCATAATAAGAAGATGTAATAATTCTAAAGTAACTGATTTCAGGATACTCGGCTGCAAGATTCTTTCCTTAGCCACATTACTATTTAATTATTTTTTTTTTACTTCAATTAACAAAAAAGGAAGTATTGTATTTGCGAAAAAAAATTTCACTCAAAAATCGGCCTTAATTTCCATTTTTCTCACCCCCGAATGATAGTCGAGATTTTTTTTCGACTCGACCACACGTGGATACATGCCTAGGAACGCACAGACACCCGAAATATCCATTTTGACGACCCTCGAGTTAATTACAAGTTTTCCCGTGACGTCCGTATGTATGTGCGTATGTGTGTATGTATCTCGCATAACTCAAAAATGGTATGTCCTAGAAAGCTGAAATCTGGTACGTAGACTCCTAATGGGGTTTAGTTGTGCACCTTCTCTTTTGGTTGCATTCGGATGTTTCTAAGGGGGCCTTTTACACTTTTTGGGGGGGAAATCATTGTAAATTCCAATATTAACTCAAGAGGTCTTATAATTTATCAAACACTTCGCGATATATCGCCAAGCTTTTGGCTGCCAAGTTTTGTCGCCAACTTTGGCGATTTTTTTTTATTTTTAAGTCTGGTTTTAATTCGGCCAATATTAGTGAGATTTAAAGAGTTACCCACTCAATCGCATTAAAATTGCCGATGGGGAAATAAATCTGTGTAAAACGTTTTTTTGCTTCGCAAGAAAATAGAGGTGAAAATATTTAGTGTTTTCTTGTTTACTCCAAGGCGCTATTATCATTAAATTGGCGTAAAAAGAAGTCATGTGATGCACACATGAGCTCGTTTTCTTTAAATTCTTCTCACGCTATTTAGTAACACGTTAAAATTTGCTGACAGTTTCAATATTTTTCTTTGGGATATAATGATGTGTTAATTTCCAATTAAAAAAATACCACACCGGAAAATAAATTATCAAGGGCACAATTAAGCAATCATTCAAGTGTTTTGTTACCTTACTGATTGACTAATAAACAACTTAAATAAATGAAGAAAAAACATATAATAGAAAAAGTTCTCTTCGCTATCTAATTAAAACTGGTAGAACTTCTGATTGAGTAATTGGAGGAAAATAATTATTTTGCTTGCTTAACTGCTGTAGTAATATGAAGCTGTTGTTGTGTTTACCACTACATAAAAAGCATTGCTTTTGTTCTCGTGGAAAGGTGTAAAATCTCTTAAGAATTGAATTTATGATGAGATTTTATGTATTGTGTGACTAGTGCGATGCGGAAAATCGACAGCGTACTGAGTTTAATTAACATTTAATATTTTGTCCGGAAAATAATTATGAACGTCGGCTTTCCTCTACCGGGAGAAAAAATTATTTTCAGAAATAATCCAATTACTTAGTAGTATCAAGATTTAGCAATTGTAAAAATGAAATATCACACAAATCTCAGTTGTACATGCCAATAAACTGAAAATTATATTTTATTATTGAATTAAACTACAAAATCGCTTGTCATAGTATGACGGGTTTAAATTAATTCTACAATAGGGTCGTTTCCAAAATTTTAAAAGTATTTTTTCTGAAAGAGCATGCTTAAAAACATAAGATCAGACCATTTTTTAAATAATTTGTTTAAGTTTAATATTTAAAAAAAAAAGTATTAAAATCGAAGCGCTTTTACTGTTTATGGCTTCAGCCGATGACATCACAAATGATAAAATGCTTTTCAGTGTTGCCATTCACAGTGCAAAATAATTAATTCGCATCTTTACTCAGGTGTATTGGCAACGATATTGTTGACATCATGCGTTGAGCGCAATATTCAATTCGCTTCTTGACTATCATAACGTGAAAACGTGATAGAAAGATGCGCCAAAGTGACGTCATCAAGACCACGCCTTGTTTGAAAACTTTAAAACATTAATTTAAAAAAACTGTTGGGAAAATTAAAGTATTTTCTTTATACATTTTTTTTTTGCTCATTCTATCTATTTCAATGACTAAAAGTAGTACTTTTGACTGAAGGAAACCACCCCATTGAACGAAGCAATTGCCTGTTTGATAATATTTTGATTCTTGAAATTTTAACCCTAATTCCAGTGGATTAATCCTAAACTTTAGTAAATAGCGTTCATTGATAAACACTTTTTCGTTTCTTCCTTCTCCTGAAACGACATTCCTACCAATAAACTAGTATGTTGTGGCCATCACGAAACTTTCTTCTATATTTTTCCTTTTTCTGATCCCCATGCTTGACGAGGAAGCAATATTCCTAACAAAAACAAAATGACACATGCAAAAACTTGACGACCATCCCAATGTCTGAATTATTGTAAAAGCAAAGCAAAGAGCGAAAATTGAAAGTTATTTTAAAAGCCTTGCTTGAATTAATTACAAATATTTTATTTGTTAACAAACATAAGATGGCAGCAGTTAAAAATTTTAATTCATTGAGATAATATTTCCGATCATTTCCATACAATTAAAATCACGAGAAATACGCAGACGACAATCTATTACGATTTATCTTTCTTATTGTTGCATTAATAAAGCTATTTTTATTCGCAAAAAAAAAAAAAAAAAAAAAAAAAATCAACACCTCTTGGAGCGTTTGAAGTCAAAATTGAACCAAAGCCTGTTTACGTATGGATTCACATATATTCCAAATTTCAAACAGAACGTAGCATTACTTCTTCAGATAGGGCACTCACAATGGAAAAAAAGAACGGGCGATTGCGCTACCCCCTTTTTAGTTGTTGACACCAAAATAAAATCAGCTCTTATACCCACTAAGGGCTACTTGTCAAAAAATTTTTGTTTGATTCCGTTCGTTATTTCTTTAGATACAGCAGTCACAATTCACGACAAAAAACGTTCTATAACTCAACCCCCGTTTGAGCTATTGACACCAAAATTGAATCAGCACCTGCTCCAGTTAGGGGCAACATATGGACCAAATTTTGTTTGATTCCGCCAGTTACTTCCTGAGGAATAGCAATCACGCATAACTCAAAAAACGTCCCATTGCTCCCCCCCTTTGGAGGAATTCGCGCCAAAAACCAATGGGCCCAAGTTCACATAGGGTCACATATGTGTACCAAATTTCGTTCAATTTCATGCGATAGTTTTTGCTGTAGAGCGGCCACAAAAAACTGGTCACACACAGACATGGCACACACACACACATACACACATACATACACACACACATACATACACACACACAGACAGACATTTTCCAAAAATAGTCGAAATGGACTCAGCACACCTCAAAACGTTCGAATCCGTCAAAATTCGAAATTCGAAAATTTGCACGAATCCAATACTTTCTTCTATATATTAGATACCTATAGAAGAAAGTAAAAAGATTAAGTTACCGGATTCAGTTCAGCCTTGTCAAAATAAAGCATTTTCGTGCATGCCAAATATTACCAAAAAATATTATCAAAACATCACGCTCTATTGTTGGTGACACCAGGAGTGATACTCGATCAGGGAATCCGCTATTTAATATGTGAGGATATTGAAAGTAATATAAAAGTATCAGTCCTCCGATCAAGTGAAAAACAATAACAACTGAAATACACATAAACACACTCTAACACAAATAAACCTCCATTTTTGAATTATGTAGATTTCTCTTTTCTCATGTATTAACTAGTAAATATCGTCCTTTATTTGTTTATTGTTTCATGATCTTTTCATTTATTCATTTATTTACTCATTCATTTGATCAAAAATGCCTTTAATAAAAAAGTAGAAAACTTTTTATTACAAACACACACACACACACATTATATATATATATATATTACTTTGCTTCATGAAGAAAAGTTAAAATGTCATACTTTTTGTTTAAAGTACCAATTGACTGCTAAAATTGTAAAACAATATTTTAATATTTATATATATTAAAATATTGTTTTACAATTAAGTTTTATTATAAAGTTTTATTATAGTTTTATTATAAAATGCATTGTTCTTTCTTTATGTACCGTAATTTTAAAACAAACTTCTGATTTTTTCATTCGAAAAAAGGTAAGTTATCTTAACTATTTCATTTTGACCCACATTTCCCTACATTCATTTAAATTTAATGTTTATCATTAATACTTCAAGTAAAAAAAAACAGTAATTTTAAAAATTAAAAATTCAAAAATTTTTCAGATATCTTCTTTTGAAATTTTTGAAAAAAAAAAAAATTACGTTTGTTAATGAATACAGTCGACTCCCGCTACAACGTGATCCGACTTACGTGAAATGGCTATAACGCGATGTTTTCCCCAGTAAAGAATTTTAGATTTAAAGCGAATTCCTCGCCCGCAACACGAAAATTTTAGGAAGGAAATATCGGTGTGTAAGTATCGGCTTTGTTATTTTCTATTAACATTTCCCCCCCCCCCCCGTGAATGGACCTTCATTTCTTTAGCATCACTGAGAACGGAAGTTCCCACATCGTAGCAGTCTGAACATCATTCATACAAATTAAGAGCGCCGTTTCATCTAAAGTTTGTGAAGATGAAAGAAAAAGAGAAAGTTTCTGACAATTATATAAAGAAAAGCTAAAGATTATGTGCATGAACAACTATAAAATGCCCTGAACGTAGCACTAATATTCGGAATGAGTGAATCTACCATATGTACAAATAAAAGTCAAGAAAAGGAAATCCGTAAAAGTTCCCCGAGTAGTATCTAAGGAAAATGCAAAAATTATGAGAATAGAAGCTGCTCTTGCATTGTAAACTAGTGGTATCCGCACGGCTTTGCCCGTAATAGAAAATTAAAAGGTCTTTTGGTTCGCCTGTATATTTACAAATAATGTATGGTGAATTTTCTCGCCAATAGGCTTGTGCCCATGTTACGGTTCCACGTTATGATAATTTCGTAATTTACTCGTCCATCTTATGAGAATTTTGTTTTCAAAATTGGAATACAAAAAGAACCACATCGAATTTTCGAAAAATTGCTTCGAGGTGCACACCCCCATGCTACAAACTAACTTTGTGCCAAATTTCATGAAAATCGGTCGAACGGTCTAGGCGCTATGCGCGTCACAGAGATCCTGACAGACAGAGATCCGGACAGAGATCCTAACAAGCAGAGGGACTTTCAGCTTTATTATTAGTAAAGATTTAAGAAACTAGGAAGAGGGGTGTTATCATAGATGGAAAACTTTATAAAAAAGAATAGTGAAGCAATTATATTGTTTATTTGAAAATATATAAGAATAACTACTTGATCACGTAGCATAAATCATCATCATCTTCACTTTATTAAGTTTCAAATATCATTACTAGATCTACTATACATTATAACTATAGTGCATTTGCTTTTCTTATACTACATACAGTACGTACCGTACTGGTTTATTGTATATATTTTTTTTCCCAATGATCATTGATTTTGTGCATCGTAGCAGTATTTTGTGTTGAATTAACTGGTTTTATTTTATAATATAAATAAAAATTCAGTTTTTTATGTAAGAAACAGTAATGTATAGTTAAAAAATGATTTTTGAAAGTTTTAGGTGGTGTTTACAAGTGTTTAAAATTATTGGATATATTTATAAAAGTGTTTACGCACCCCCTTCGCCTCAACGCGAAATTTCGACTTACGCGAGTGGTCTAGGAACGCTCCCCCCTCGCGTAATTCGAGATTCGACTGTACTTCCAAAAACTTTCACAGGAGGTACCATGAACGGATTCGCAGTTACAGCAAATAGTGTAAAACAAGTTAGACAGTTTTTTCTAAAATTTACTCTAAATTGTTATTCTAACCCTAATTTTCTGGGAGCTGTATAGTTGTATGTTTGCAAAAGTTGTTTTTCTTTACAAATAGTTTTTTTTTCTCTCCCATTTTCAACATAGATACAGAAAAAGTAAACATATACCATTTTTTTTTTCAAAAAAGAAGTCCAATTATATCCGAATTTAAGATTCTCCGAATAGGGTATGGTTCAAATGGATTCGAATAATAGAAGTTCTATACTGTAGTAGAAAATACAACAAAAACTTGAAGCGTTAAGGGGGTCCAGAACACATTGATTTTTTTTTTATTATTATTATATACTTTAGAGTTTTGATTTTTTTTGGACTGATTCACCATTTATTTAATAAGCAAAATCATAACATAAATATGAAAAAAAAAATATTTAAATTTAATTAGTTTTTTTTTAATGGAGTTGCTTTGAATTGCTATAACTCAAAATATTCTTGATCAATTTTCAATTTTTTTTAATAAATTACGCACAAATATCTAAGCTTTAATTTTTATTCGGCGATTTTAAAAATATTGATTCAATAAAAAATATAAAATATTTGAAGAAAAATTTCGAAAAATTCGAAGATACTTTTAAAATCATAATTTTTGCAGTAAACGTTTTTTTCAAATTCGATGAATAAAATTTAAAGTAAACTGTTTTAAAAAGATATGCTCCAAGTTTCATTACTTTATCGGTTCCTGACTTATGAGAGTATGAATGCAAGAAATCGGGAAAAACTGCATCGTGGAGTAAAACGCGTTTAAAGTTTTAAAGTTAAGTACACATTAGTTAGGTGCATGCAACAAAAATAATTATATCTTTCGTTCTTTTTAAGCTAGAAACAAGATTCAAACGTCCTCTTAAGCAGAAAAAAAAAGAAAAAAAAAAAAAAAGAAAAAAAAAACGGAGTAATTTTTCACATGATAAAAAAAATTGCAAAATTTGACGATTTTTGTGTCTTGGAACCCTTTAACTGGTTCGAACACGTGCTTTTTTAAATTAAAAAATCTGAAATATATATATTATATATATATATATATATATATATATATATATATATATTCAAAATGGAAATTTCCTTTTTAAAACTTTCGAAATTCATTCCCTAAGTATCCATGATTTAAGCATTTCTTCTAAACTTCTATAAGATATTACCATTAATGTTTACTTTCCTTCTACAGCACCTAACTTTGCATTTCACCACAAAACAGCGGAAAGAGAAAAACCGCCACGAAGTTAATGTGACTTTCAAAGTAATGCCTTCGGTACATTTGTTTATTTCCCAGGTGAATTCAAAAGTTTAAAATGCCATCTCTTTCTCTCAGTTCTTTACAGGACATAGAGAATACTCGATTCCCAATGAAACCTTCAGAAATGTTACCTTTCGAAAGTAATTTAGAGTAAAATTGACTTAATTTTTCAATATAAGTTTTCATTATATCAGTTCGGAATGAGATCTTTAAATATGATGGCTTTAGTTTAAGAATAGCGTGCAAGATTTTAATTGTATTTCGAAATGAAATGGTATAGCGTCTCAGAAATTAGTAATAAATAAAGACAGTAAAAATAGTGATCATTAATCTCAAAAAATGCAAACCTTATCAGGAAGTATATGCAATTTCAGTTATTTTTTTTCGTTCCAGTACCGTTTCTTTATCTGTAATTATTTATGTAAAACTAATCTGCTGTTTCCGTAACAATTCATTTTTTTTCAGTTCTTAGTATTTACTCATCATCTTCGTAGAGGAATGTGGGGAAAAGTGAAGTGGTTAAAATGACTAAACTTTTTTTTTAAATGAACAAGGTGAAAATTTGTTTTGAAAATTCCAGTTCATAAAGAAAGAATATCGTATTTTATAATAAAACTGCATTGAAACCTTTTTTTTTTTTTTTTTGGCCGTAAAATTTTGTAAAAAAGTGGAAAATTTGCACTATTTTTTCCATGGGGCAAAGTGAAAAATGTAATATTTAACGAATGAATGAAATGTGTTCTATTCGAATGTAAAATATTTTTTGAACAAAATAATGGGAAATAAAAGAATAGTTCAATAAATGAAAAGATAATGAAACAAAAAACTAATAAATAAATTAACTCATGAAGAAGAATAAATGAGTGAGTAAAATAGTAATTGAATAAGAAAATAAGTTATTGAATTAATTAATAAGATTATTATTAATTGAAGGAAGGTAAATAAGTCATTTAATAAATGAATACGTAAGTGATTTAGTAAATGATTAAATGAGTAAATGAAACGAACTATTTCACTTTGCCCTTCCACTTTATCCCGCATGCATTTGACTAAGTGCTAAAAATATTAAAAACAAATAAACTAAACATTAACCAAATAAAAACTACCCCGAATATTAGAAGGCCTCAATTTTTTTTAAAATGTTAATAACAAAAGCTTGATCATTTGATAATATCAAATAATTTTTTACTTATAACAAAATACAGTCGAGTCCCGACTTACGCGAGGAATGCGTTCCAAGATTTTCGTGTAGGTCGAAATTTCGCGTTGTGAAAAAGAGTATGAGTAAAAACTTTTATAAACATATCCAATTATTTTAGACGCTTGTAAACACCACCTCAAACTGTTAAAAACCATTCCGTGACCATGTATTACTGTTTCTTGCATACAAAACTGAAGTTTTATTTATCTTAAATTTAAAAAAAAACGTTTTATTCAACATAAAATATTGCTACGATGCACAAAATCGATGATCAATGGGAAAGAAAGATATAAAATAAACCAGTATGGTACGTTCAGTACGTAGCAAGAAAAACAAATGCACTATAGTTTTACTGTACAATAGATCCAGTAATGATATTTGTAACTTAAAAAAAGTGAAGACGATAATGATTTATGCTGTGTGATCTCAAACCGTTATTCTTATATATTATTAAATATACAATACAGTTGCTTTACTAGTTTTTTTTATAACGTTTCCATCTATGGCAACACCCATCTTCCTGGTTTCTTAAATTCACAATACAAGAGCAACTTCCATTTTCATAATTTTTGCATTTTGCTTAGGTACTACTCGGTGAACTTTTACGGATTTCCTTGTCTTGACTTTTAATTGTACATATGGAATATTCTCTCATACCTAATTATCGCGCTACCTTTGACGCATTTTATAGTTGTTCAAGCACATAATCTTTAGCTTTTCTTTAATTGTCAGAAAATTTCTCTCTTTTTATTTCTATCTTCACAAGATGAAACAGCGCTCTTAAATGTCATTATATTTCAACAACTTTCATATTTAGAATGGAAAAAAAAAAAGAAAATGAGAAGTAGTTATTGGTATAAGCGATGTATCAGACTAGTATGGTGTGGGAACTTCCGCTCTCAGCGATGCTGAAGGGATAAAGGTCTACTAGTCGACCATTGCGGAATTCCGCACTGTACTTCGAATCGTTTCATAAGGCATTTCGCTCTTTAAAAATTGCAAAGAAAGAACATTATGAAGAAGAACCGAAAAAAGTAAACGAAAAAAAGTAAGCGCACAAAAGAAGGCAGGTAATTTGAAGACATCAGTAACAAAACCTCGTTAAATACAACGTTGTGATAATTTGAACATTGCTCACGTTTTGGTTGAACGTATTTTCAATGCAAACATAAATATCGTTAAAGGTGTGGCTGAGTGACTGTGAAAAAACAGCAATTTTGCATCTGAAAAACAGGTTGTGGCAAATACAGTCCTGCCCATGTGAGCATCTGACGGAAAAAAAAAGAAACATTATACACATATTTATTGACACGGATTCGAACTGGCGCCATTCTGATTAACAGCACGACACTCCAACCAACCAAGCAACTTCGCCTTCGTTTTCAAATGCTGTTCCTTGAAGCAATGTGTAATAAAAAACAGCAAAAAAGCTTTTTGCTAAAAAAAAAAGAAAGAGAAAGACCGTGCATCTATGTTTTGTCATAAGCCAGCTGATACGCTTTAAAATAATTCGTAAAACAAGGAATTTGATTAAAGAATGAGGAAGATCTCACGTAGCGATAGAAACAAACATTCTAGAGAAGTAATAAATAAGGTTGAAAATAAGTATTTTTATTTTTGATTATTGAACAATTTCCCATAGCAGGCTGCTTTAACGTTACGGCTTAAATGCCCGCACATGTTTTTATTTTATTCGAACACTTAAAATTCAAAACTAAAACCAGTTGAACCGAGTCCGTTTTTTAAGTGTAGTTTTTCGAACGTAGACAAAATGTTTCTTTTTTTTTTTTTTTTTCGCCGAAAGCCAAGGAGTAGAAAATGATTTCTTACTAATGAAGTTGATAATAATTTTAATGTTTTATATCGAATCCGCGCGAATAGATAATTAAAGGTTTACTGGGAGAAACTCTTAATTTGAATTTGGCGTAGTATTTTTTCATTTCATCAAAAGGTCGAACACTATTATTAGAAAAACCTACGTTTCAGCATACAATTAAAATGTTTTTCTGCAGAAAAAGGATTCCCTTGAGGTAAATCTAATACTTTTTTCATGCTTACATTATGCTTAGTGGTCTGGACGGAGTCAAAGCTTCAAAAAAAAAAAAAAAAAAAGGAAGAACACCCTTCGATTAACAGTCAACTTATCTCAATGATAACTGTAGCCTGCATAAAGGAGTCAAAAAACACCAAGTAGCATTTCCACTGCATTTATTTTATTACGTGTGTTATCTGTTGTATGTTATGAGTACATGTAATGCGTAATATTAATGTAAATTTGCGATTATGTCGGGCAGCCCGAGCTTGCCCGAAGTTCAGATAGTTTATAGCCGAACGCTCTACCGAAAAAAAAACTTATCAAATCAACCGAACAACTAAGTCCAGTGCTTTTAAGCTTTGTTAAACACACACACACACACAGGTTAATTTTTTTTTCTTGCCGAAAGCAAATTGGAAAATTGTATTAGAACTTTGCTTTAAAAAAAAAATGCATAAGAACTACAAGCTGCATCAAGGTTTTGCAAGAGCAAGGGGTGTTTCCGAAAACTTGATTTTTAGACCGTAAGTCTACTCTTCGTCATTAGCCGATCTGATAAGTTTTAAAAGGGGGGGGGGGGATTTCTTCAAGGATATAAGAAAGATCTCGCATACTGACAGGAAAATAATCCACAGAAATAATATATAAGATAAGATACTGAAGAGAAGTGTTTTTAATTTTAAAAATTTTTGCAATTTGTTATCGCAGGCTGCTTGAACCGTTATGGCTTAGATGGCAGCACGTGTTCATCATTTAACAGCACGGTTAAAATACAAAATAATTTGAACTAAGTGCTTTCTTAAGCGTAGCTTTTCGAATGTAGTAAAAATGAGATAAGGTGTTTGTTTTTTTGCAAAAAGAAGAAAAATATATATATTACCCTTCAAATTGAGGTAGTAATTTTTTTACTTGTACAAAGAGTCAAAAACTCATTGAAAGAATCAATATTTCAATATACGATTTATAATATTTTTCTGAACAAAAAGCAATTCCATTGTAGTCTGAAATCTTAAACCTGATACTTATATTTTCGCTAACAGTATGCTTTAATTTTCTAACTGGAGCCAAAGCTTTAAAAAAAAAAAAAAAAAAAAAAAAAAAAAAATCCTTGCAATTGTCAATCTATTTAGCTTCATGCCGCATCAAGTTTTCATAACAGCAAGGAGCGTTTCTATCTCATTTATTCTATTCCCTCATTTTTGTTATTCATTATAATTAATTGTTCATGTAATGCTCGATATTTTTTTACTTTTTTGTGCAGACCGTCCGGACGTGGGCCCGAACACGCATTCTGCTGGTTACCAGTTGAACGCTCTGCCGATCAAGCTATTCAGTTCCGTCGGTCACAGTGCAAGTTAAGGTTATGGATTTAACTGAAAACCTCATTCTGGTTCTTTAAAACAGGTTTTTCGCTCGAAAAATCTATTTTTAGACCGTGGGTCTATTTTTCGTCAGTAGCCTGCACGATTAGGTTTAAAATAAGGTGTAAATCAAAGAAATCGATTAAGAATTGAGGAAAATCTCGCGTAGAAACAAAAAACAGGTTACAGAAATAATATATAAGGATTCACAAAAAACATTTTTAGTAGCCAATAACAAAGCCGATACTTACACACCGTGTTTAACTTCCGAAAATTTTCGTGTTGCAGTCGAGGAATTTGCATTATGTTTAAAATTCTAAACTGGTAAAAAAATCGCGTTGCAGCCATTTCGCGTATGTCGGATCGCGTTGTAGCAGGAGTCGACTGTATTACAATTTGAGTGTCAATTTTTGAAAATTGCTTGTATATCATAAGCTTTGATTTTCAGAGGTAATTTTTTCTTCACTGGAATAGACTACATATGTTATTACATAGTTAAATATTACGTAAGTGACGCTAAAAGCGGAATAAAAAACATTTCATCATTTCACTTTGCCCCACATTCCCCTATATTTATTTATATACATAAGATCTTGCAACTCAATTTTCATCCACATCCTATAATCGGATTCTCTTGCTTCATTAGACCCGATGACAATGCAATATTCTACAATACAATTACTTAATTAACTGTCAACTATTAGTTTATTCTCATTTTAATCAACATTTTTGTATAAATCCTTTAGTTTGAGGACGAAAAAAAATGCTCGCCAAAATAAGAATTAAATATCTATACAAAACCCCTGATTTTTCAGCAATATATAAAATGTGTTGCAATGTTCCTAGGTAATTAGAATGTGAATTATTATTGTTTTTAACAAAATTCATGCTAAAATGTAGCTAAGCTTTCAATTGGACATTCATTGTTGATCACGATCATTGTTGAACAAAACTTATATTAAAGTTTATGCTAAAGCTTTAAGATTAGCATTAGCTCCAGCTTTTAAAGCAATATAAATATTTTTTCCAAACACGAGAACAAGCTTGATCTAAGTGGTAATTGACTTAAAACATTTTCTTTAAATATGTATTACTTTTTTTAAATTATCTGACTAAACAGAAGCAAGTCTCTGTGTTACTTATTTTTCCGAGTAACAGTTTATTTTTGCTATTCTCTGCAGCAGTATGTATACTCATTACTCAAAGAGAAAGGAATTAAGGTCAATTTTTACAACGGATTGGTGGGTCTTTATTCCATGTTAAAATTATTCATAATGCTTCGTAATTAGGCTAATCTCGTCTAAATAAGAAAAAAAAAACATGCAGTTAAATAAAGTTAATTCCGGTAATTTATTTATATGTATTCAAATTGTAAGAGGACGAAAATTGCGTTCCAACATTGTAATTTTCTTTATATTCAAATTAAGGAATTATAATCACACACAAGTACGTATCAATGGACAATTGAAACATTTCTAACTTATCAAATCTGAGTATTATATTGTGTAAAGCAAAGTAAACATTTTGTTGATTATTAAGTTGATTTTTATGGCTATTTGGGCAGCAGAATTTTTAACATCTGAAGCAGGGGCGGCAAATAGGGGAAGCAAGAGGGGGCGGTTGCACCCCCAAATATTTTGCGCAGAATATTAAGAAATCAGGAAATTCAATTTACCTAACGCGCAAATCAGTGATCATATGCAATAGGAAGTTGAAAAAAAAAAAAAAAAAATCTGCAGATGATCTTTAGTAAAAGTTGATGAAACTCGAGACCTGTCCTGCCACGAGCAAGTGTTTTTCGCTATTTGGATAAAAACTTCGAAATTCATGAATCATTTTCAGAACTTTCATAATAAAAAAATAGATGGATAATACGTTTGTTTCAACTAAAGAAGAAATTTCCTCGTATGGTTTAAATGCCTCATACTTGTAAGTGCAGTGTTAAGATGATGCTTCTGCTTCCAATGTGAAAGGGCAGTGCAGTGTGACTGGCCCGATTTTTACGAGAAGTTTCTTGGTATTTTGAGTTCATTGTTGCGCTCATATTTTAAATATACGTTCAGTTAGTGAGTGAACATTGATTCCTCCTGTTAAGAGGCATATTTGAGCAGTTCAATACATTGTATACTTTCATGGAAACTTCTTACAAAAGACACGCTATTTTTGAAAAAAATTCGTGCATCAACAGATACTTTTGCTGGATGAGGCACAAAATGGTCTTCAAAAGTTAAAGCTAGAACTCTTGATCGAGCTCCTATTAAGAGCTTCTTGTTAATTTGGATTTATTGGACATATTAAAAGTTAAATAAATAAAAAAGTGACAAAAATCCACATGATGATGCAAAGTCAAATGATTGACTCAATATTTTGTATCAAATAATAGATTCATTCAGTTTCTAATGAAATTAACACAAGATTTAGTGATAAATCTAAGTTCAATATTATATGTGCAGGTTATTGAACAAGATAAATAAAATATTTCAGTTACAAGTAAAAGTTGTTGAACGAAGCAAAAAGAATTGTTTTGAGAAGAGCCAGTGTACTTCAATGATGAAAAATGAAAACTAGAGCACAAATTTTAAACTTGCATGGTTTTTTTTTTTTAAAGAGAAAATTTTTAAAGATGCGTTTTCTAACATAACTTTGTAGCTTAAATTATTTTTTCACCGATTCCAATCAACTCAGCTAACTGTGAAAGATCATTTTCGTGTCTCAGAAGGTTAGAGATTTTTTTTTTTTTTTTTTGGTGCATGATGGGACAAGCGAGACCTTCATCTTCAGCTATACTGCCAAGAGCATGCCGCTGGATATTGACGGAATATAGTACCAAGATTTCCTCTTCTTCTGGATTCCAAAAATCGTGCATTAAAAATTTACTTTAGAAACGGTAGTATCAAGATCTTTTCTGTTATAACTGACTATAAAATAAATTAAAAATGTGTATATTAAAATTTGAATTTCTTTAATGACCTTACTAAAAAAAATGTACTCGTATTTTATTCCACATTGAGAAAATTCATGTTTAAAAAAACTCGACCCCCCAAATGAAATGTTGAAATGCCGCCCCTTTCTGAAGATCAGATTATTGATTGGCTTAAGCGTGTAAATAAAAAAAGAAGAAAAAAAAGGAAAAGGGAAGGAAAAAAAAAGTTTAGAAATCGCTCACTCTTTTCAACAACGTCATATCACCAAAAACGTGACATCATGTAGTAAAACTATATTTCAAGTCGCTGATTGAAAATTTTTTTTCGCATAAGATCTTTTTAGAAAAAATATGGTGTTTATTCTCTGTTTCATGAAGAAGGAGAGTAAAAAGTCCATGTTTTAAAAAAATTGAATTTTATTTTTGAGGTTCTCGCACTAAATTTTGAAGATACCATTTGAAATATTTCAAAATATGTCCTTATTGTCTCTAAATGTTCTTCTTGAAAATTCCGACATAACCGACATAAGCAAAGAGTGCGTTTTTGATTATAAAATAAGAATGAAAAATACTCTATTTTTGTGCGCAGTACGCTTTTCTGAATAAATAAAATCATCTTTCACTGAGCGACACAGATGTTTCATGCCTAATGAATCAAGCACAGTCAGACATGTGACATTCTTGAAAATAAAATTTCAAAGCTAATTCAAAATTCAAATACGACACTTTTGCTCTCTAACGGCGAAAGATTAAGTTATAGAAATGCAAGTATTGAAGGAATATGCTACTTATTCATATCAGTTCAAAAAAAAGGCATAACTCAAAAATTCGCTTTTTTTTTTTTTTTTTTGAAAAATGACAATATTTAAAGGAGTGAGCGAAATATTGGACAATGAATTTTATATATTAAGCACTCAAAACAAAGAAAAATCAGTACTAACAAGGAGAGGTTACGGTCTCGGAAATTCAGATCGGGATGAGATTTGGCATATTAGTAGTATCCCTTAAGGGTACTCTCAGGGTAAAGTAATAAAGCGCACTAGCCATAAAATTCCGAGAAAACAGCCTTTAAAGATTTACGCGCAACTTATTAACTAGTAGAGATTGTGCGTAAACAAGCGCCCGGCGGTCATGTGGGCAGCGCGCTGGGCTTCCATGCTGTCGATCCGGGTTCAAATCCACTGCGAGTGTTTTTTTTTTTTTTTTTTTTTGTTCATTTATAAAGTAACTGTTACAGCTTTGTACAATTTGAATTGAAGATAATGCGAAATTTTTAAACACGTAAAGCACTTTAATAGAGAAAATGGAGATAAATTAAATCGATACAAGTTAAAATTTGAATTACAACGGTTACAAAATTACTGTGGAGCTTAATTTATAGATGATTTTTAACAATATAGTTGTTATTTATATACATACACCAGAATGATATTTATCATAAAAACATAGAAAACAAAAACTGTTTTGATATCTCGCACAATTTATAAAGGAAGATTGCTTACAGGATCAACTTTTTTGTGAAAGAGTCGTTGGAAAACATACTTCATTTACATTCAGGAAAATTTCTTTTGTCAGAATGTTTAGAAGTATACCAGGTATATCGAATCATTTTATCAAAAATTGGCGATGACAGTTGATGGACAATTGATTGTATTTTTATGCAGTCTTCACGGGCATTTATTTCTCTATTATTTTCAACGAGAAACGCGCAATTATGTATATTTTTTATTAAATTCTTTACCTGTCTATAAAAATAGACGTCGCAAGGTTGAACAAGTGGAGTACATTTTGGTGGAATCCCTTTAACTGAAAAGTTGGAGATTTTTCATCATCCTGGAAAATTTGGTCGTATAGTTCAGGTTTTGTTTGTCCTCCCGAAGAGTCGATAATCAATAGAAATTCTTCCTTTCCCACATAAAACTTCAAGCAAACGGTTTAAAAATTCGATGTATAGTCTTGTTGTTACCTTTCCTGATTTCGAAGATGTTATTATGACATTTTTATATTTTTGTTAGTATTTATCAATTGTTTTTTGAATTCGGGGGCCAAAAATACCAGTTGCTTTTTGTAAAAAAACAAATACAAAGGGCAGAACTTTTCCAGACAGGGTAAAAGAATATTGAGCGGTATATGAATGCATTACTCTATTCATGTCGTGCCTTTTGACGAAAATAGTTTTACTTCCCTTTCGAGCCAAAGTCCTGTTGTACGCCGACTGATACTGACATCCTGGAAAAAGGAAATGGGAATTAAAATATTTTGTCAAAAGCAGGCGCGGATCCAGAGAGAGGGTTGTGGGGGGGGGGGGGGGTCATGATCCATCTTTTAAATGACCAAATATAGAATAAAATTGCATTTTTGGGACATATTTTGAAAAAAAATTGCCCATTTCGCACAAAAATTACCCTTTTACCCCTCCCTTTCCGAAAATGACCTCCTCCTAAACCAGAAGCTGGATCCGCCCTTAGTCTGAAGATCGTAAAATAAGTTTTTAATTACTTAGCAGTTTGGTCAGCATTGATAACATAATCGTTTTTGAAATTCGGTATCAACTTTAACGTCTGGATTACAAAAGTGTCTGCAGAAGCCAAAGTTTCTTCGATCGTCGCAGTTTCTCTTTTTGAAACAAATTTTGTGACTTTTCGCTGACGAATGGCATGCTTCCTTTTGAAATTTTTTTACCCAACTGTCAGATGTTTTAAATTCAAAATCTGTAAACTGTCGTGCTGCTGCTAAAGCCCACTGTTGCAAGTTCCGAGTAGTAACTTGTTGATAATTCTCTCGAGCTTCTAGAAAACGATCATATGTCCAAGAATTGATTACATCGTATTGATCTAATAGATTTCCTCCATTTTTTATTTCTTTCTCCCATTGCGATAAATATTCACTTTTTTTAACTTTTTTTTGTAAGGTTTGTAGATTCCATGAGGGGTGAGCCGTTGCTATGTTCACAACTTTAATTTTGTAATCCAAAGGAAGATGCTCTACCTCTCTTCTTTTTTTCTCTTTTGGTTCGTATTCAGCTGATGAGCTTTGAATTTCGACTTGCTCAAAAGGTTCCTCCTCACAGTTTTCATTTTCATGAGCAAGTTCGTCATCAGTTACAAATATTTTTTCAACCAGCATATCCATAGTACGTTCATAAATTTCTTCGCCCATTTACACTGCATCATGAGAAATTGAACTTGATGATTCTGCTGCAATCAAATGGTTTTCAGTAAGCAAGCTCTCGTAATAAACGACCGCATCTTTTAATCTCTGCTTCAACAATTCCTTGTGCAATGAATTTTGATCCATTTTGCCAACAGATTTTATTTGTTTCAGGATTACTTCAATAACCGACCATTTCGATTCACAATATTTTAAAAACTGAAATCCTTTTTCACGGTATAGAATGTTCCAGTCTAATATACAGCACAGACGATAAATAAAGTTAATGATGAAAACAAATATGAACATTGCAAACAATAATAGATGGAAAATAAAGAGTTGAATATTCAATGAAAAATACAGCAGACGATAAATTTACAAATAACAGAATCAAGGAGCAAAACCATTGCTCGATAAGTACGGTTAGGTTTTTTTAAAATTTGACTACCTGCTTATATGCAATAAAACAACATTCTTAGTCATCCACAAAGAAACTGATTATGTTTTTATTGCAAAAATCATTTACTTCGTCAAAGTTTATAATATCTAAAAATGTGTAATCACTTGTTTGTGAGAATAGTAAATAGAGTTTTGCAAACTGCAAAAAGCGGTAATAGTCACTTTATAAATGAACAAAAATGAAAAAACTCGCAGTGGATTTGAACCCGGATTGACCGCATGGAACCCCAGCGCGCTGCCCACATGACCACCGGGCGCTTGTTTACGAACAATCTCTACTAGTTAATAAGTTGCGCGTAAATCTTTAAAGGCTGTTTTCTCGGAATTTTATGGCTAGTGCGCTTTATTACTTTACCCTGAGAGTACCCTTAAGGGATACTACTAATATGCCAAATCTCATCCCGATCTGAATTTCCGAGACCGTAACCTCTCCTTGTAAGAGTACATAAGTATTAAGAACTTGGGGCAGTGTACTTGGAGCTATTAAATATTTTTTTCGCGCTTTAAATTAGTAATTGATCACTATTTGTAAATACTTCAACAACAATACGACACATTTTTCCCGTTTGAACTTTACAAGTAATATTATCAAGAGATTTGTGTTTTAAAAGGTTCTAATACTACGAAAAACCCTCACAAATTAATTGCTATGTTTACGCTTAATATGAATATTAGCAGACAACATTTTAAAAAATGAACAAGCTGTAAAAGTTCGACAAGTATTTAACATGATTTTAAAGGAATGTATTATTCAAAAATAGCAGTGATTGGGAAAAAGACTTGCAAATTAATAGGTGTCTTACATGTTATAAAAATTTTAGAAAATTAAATTTTACACGACGTTATTAATTAGTGAGTGTCTCAAAAATTAAGTGATTGACAACAACACTTGAAAATTGATCGCCGATTTTAAGCTTAAATGGAATTTTAGCAATCTACCTTTGTAACTGTAACAAGTTCTACATAAATTAACTTTTAAATATGTAGGGGAAATGTGCCGTCAATGAACCACGTAACAGTTTTCGAATTTTTAGAAAGGAAACCAACTCAAATTTCACGTTAATTATAGGAACAATTTCTCAGTATATTTCTCTTTTAATAATAATATTCACTTTCATGATAAATATACACAATAAAAAATTAAAAATAAATGTTTTAGCATGTGGTCCATTCATGGCTACCGGTTGCTAAGGATGGACCATCGAGTTTCCGATGGACAACATTCTTAAATTAAAAAATCAATGCATAACTTGCAAAAATTTATAACAAGTGATCAACAAACACTATAAATAACAAAAGGTTATAGAAAAATTAATTTATTTTCTAAAATGTTTTACTTTTGTATAAGAGGAACATAAAAAAAAACCCCAGCACTCACACAACACACAGCTGTTGTCATCACACCTCGTTCACCCCTTGATGCATCTACGCAACACTGTTCTTAGCTCATATCTTTTCAACTTCTTTTGAACTGCTGAGAATTTTGTTAAATCGATTTTGAAAATTTTCGTTTGACGCAAGATTGTGCTTGCTGTCTAAAATGTCAGAGAACATTTTTGACCATTTCATTTCTGAAACCGGAAGCTTAAGTCTCAAACTACCAGAGACTATAGTACTAACAGACTTTTCGTCGTAATTCAACCTGTAGGACATGTTACTTTTCTCAAACTCTTGAAAGGCCAATTCCCCCAACTTTTCGGAAGTGATTCCAAAAACGTCTTCTCTAGTTTCAAAATATGATTCATTTGTCATATTCCTATTTTGGAGGGCTTAAATCCTGAATTTTTAATAAGTGACTAAGGTAACAACAAACCGGTTTTTATCTTCCATGCGACTGTTTAAAGTTTCGATTCGATTTCGAGTCACAACTGACTACAACTGTATTTATGTCGAGGACTGCATACTAAGTGCCTTGCCTCCATTATTTTTTATACCGATAGATGGCAGCACCATCACCGGATCGAACAGTTAATGAGAATTTAGAACTAGACCAGGAGCTAATAGCTACCTGGTGCTAGCACCCCCAGAGGTATCGTTTCACTTGGAGGACATAAAGACCACGAGCATATTTAACGTCACCCAGTCCCCTTTAATGACGACGGTGGGTCTTCGATCGTCGAGGTTCGAACTCAAGACCCTCCGGCCCCGAATCCGACACTCTACCGATCGGGCTACCACGACCCGCTGTTTAAAATTGCTTTCAGGACAATATATTGTCGGCGGACTTCGTCAAGGTCCATGTCGCCATTTCTGTAAGCTTACTGTAGCACGTTGCATGCTCTCACTTGTCCACTGGCCCAAAAGTATTTGAAACTGTGTTATTATGTTTTAAATTTTTAATCAATTTAAAAAAAAATCCTTGAAATTATAACAAAGTATAAGAGTTTTCATAAATTACTGAGATTTTTTTTATAGTCATATTTAATTTAAAACAATTGAGCAATTTCAAAGGTAATTGAGCTGATGTTACATCAATATTTGAGATTTTCAACGAATGAAACACTTTGTCAGGTGGTCCATTCATGGAAACACCAAGTGATCCAATGATAGCAACTGCGTCATTTTGAATATTCTTATACGTGTTACTGCTGTGACGAATCATGACGAAACATGAAGTATGAGGAATTTTACTTGAAAAGGTACTCTTTTAAGCCAATGTTCACGTTTAGATGATCAGTGGTATTCAAAGCATGTTATAAATAAATGAAAATCTCAAAAATTAGTAAGATAATGGTAGACATCTTTTCTGACCGATTAACAATATGATTAAACAAATTTTAGCTACTTGACGACTGTGCAGTAGACTGTTTTCAGACGAAGGAAGGTACTAAAACTAATTACGTATCTGCACAAACTTTTGTACGGGAAATATCTTCGTGGTCTAGTTATGGAACCGGTTCATTGACGGCAACCTTCCCCTACTGGTAGCATCTAGCTTGACTTTTTCAAGAAATCAATGGTTGAAAAATTCAGTAAGGGGAAAGGTTTTTTTTTTTCTTTTTATTTAAATTTGCGGTTCTGACTACATATGATTTGAAAAGTATACAACAAACGATGAGGAGATGAAACACACTTTTATTTATCCATTAAAGAACATTCAGCTCATTAACCCCTTCAAACCTGATGTCCGGTATACCGGACATACACTTTAAACAGCTGCTAATCATTTAATAATTGATTTAATTAGTTGATTTTTTTTTTGTAGTTGACTCTCTACATTCTACTTATTATAATTGGTGAAATAATTTTTCGTTTTGGGATTGACAACACTGACATATAAGGATTGAGAGATAGAGAGTGGCTCATTTTTCCAACCATGGATTTTCATCTGAAAAGCGAAGTTTTTTTTCCTGATTTTTTCAAAAATATATAATCTTTAATTAATCGTTTCAAACGCTTTTATTATGTTTTATAATTGTTCGAAGAACATTTTATAATGAACTTTGTTCGGTATTTTATCGCTTTTGTATATGAAATATTGATTTCAAAAATATAAGTCCGGAATATTGGACGTGCTATAACTCTATTAATTTTCCTCTTACAAACCAAAATTTTGTTGATAAGATACCCTTTACCATAGTACACTGTGTACCAAATATCAACATTTTTAGTCCAATATTTCATAATTCCGACTGAAGGGCTTAATATATGTCTCTGATGTTGAACATTTCGGCAACCAATTAACAAATCTGTCTTTACATTTTCATGTTTGATACCCCCCTACCCCCCCCAGGGCCGATTGCGCATCCCCCTCTAATGGCTACGGAGCGCCATCTATAACCCCTTCAGTCGGAATTATGTAATACGTAGCGAAAAACATTTTTATTTGGTAGACAGACCATTATAGTCCATTATAGGGGTATTTATATATACAAATTTCAAGCTTGTAGGTGACAAATTAAAAGAGTTATGATACTTCCAATATTTCGGACATACATTTTTGAAATAAATGTTTCAGATTAAGTGGAACGAGGAAATATCAAAGGATTTTTGCAGTAAAACATTCTTCAAACAAGAATGAAACATAATATAAGGAATTGAAATAATCAGTAAAAGTTTATACATTTTTTAAAAATCTGAAATAAAACCTTGCCTTTGCGACGAGAACCCTTGGTTTGAAAAACCAGTCAGTCCCAATCTCCCAATTCCTCTTCGTTAGTGTTGTCAATTCCAAAACAAAAAGGGTTGTGCAGATTAAGCAGAAATATAAAGTACCAACTAAAAAAAATCAAGTAATTTAAAGAATTATTAAATGATTAGCTTATGTCCGGCATACCGGACACCAGGTCGAAAGGGATAATTAGAGCCCACCATGACAAAATGGTATTGAAACCCTCTCAAATTACCTACCCCTTAAAACGTCAATGACACAGTCTGGGACATGGATCAACCCCTCCCTTTGTAGAAACTGCTTTATATTTCCCCCAAAAAATTATTAATTTGTTGTATCAACAATATTTCTAGCTATAATAAAAAGTTTCAGAATAAAAATAAGACATTTTAAATAATATAAAAATATTTATGGTAATAGTACGAAATTGCATACATGAATGATATTTCAATAATATAGCCGCACATTTCTTCGTAAAAACAGACTTGAAAAGGGTTGTTTGTGATTTTAGAAGGAAAGAGTATATCACGAAGTTTAAGTTTTCCCCCCTCTATTTTAATGTTTAGACAAGAAATCCTAAAGCATTTACCTTCGCAGAGAATTCTGTTCAGCTTTGCTATTCTTGTAGATTCACCAAAGATAAACATTTGATTTTCGTTTGGAACGTTTTTCCTTATGGGTCCCGTGACAGAAACACAAAGGCCTTTTTATTTGATAATGAACCCCCTTTGGAATGTAATACGAGACAAGAATTTCTTCTTAAAATGCATTACTGAGGGAAATGTCTTCCTGTAATTACTTTCTCTTTTTTATATATAAATATACAGCAAGAAAATCGCTTTTTGCATTTTTATTCGATAGAAAAACAAACTATGTGTTCCTAAGGAATAAATTTTCATTCATTTTCTTTTTATAAAGTTTTTTTTTCTCAGCAATTTAAATAGATTCCAAAAAAAAAGAGAAAAAACAGTTAGCCTCGAAAAGCTTTACAATTGATCTGTTCGAACTCATTTGCTATCGTTCCGATCTTGTTACCGACTATTATTGTATAACCAAAAAAAAAAATTTTTTTTTCAGTAGATTAAGTAGTAGCCTTTAAAAAAAAAAAAAAAAAAAAAAAAAAAAAAACGCTTACTAAAAGCAAGGTAACAAATGCAATAATCTGATACAGTTTGCAGTTAATACCTGAAAAATTAAATAACAGGAAGTATGTTTCGTTGGCTAATAAATTTGCCAGAAACATAAATAATGACAAACATACATGCTTGAATTTTATGAGCATCGAATGTCCTTTAATACGATTTATCAAATTGAAATTTGTTATTATTGACGTTTGTTAGCGTGTGTCCATGTTATCGTATAATATTTATAAAAAAGATAGATTTTAAATATTTATACAGGTCCTCGACATCATGTTCCGAGGAGAAAACTCCAAGTGTCTGTATATTTGATCTCAAACGAACTACAGTCGATTCCCGCTACAACGCGATCCGACTTACACGAAATGGCTATAACGCGAATTTTTTACAAGTAACGAATTTTAGAGCTAACGCGAATTTTTCGCCCACAACATGAATTTTTTTAGAAGGAAGTATCAGCTTCGTTATTTGCTACTAAATATTGATTTCGTGAATGTTATTACGTCCCTTTGAGCATCACTGACAGCCAAAGTTCCCACGCCAAACTAGTCTAGTGCATCAAGCAACCATAATCGCACCTTCATCTAAAGCTTGAAAATGTGAAGAAAAAGAAAGTTTCTGATAAAAAAAAAATTTAAGAAGGCTAAGATTCTCGATATGCTTGAACAATATTACAAAACGTCGAAGGTAGCGCGACAATAAGTATGAGGGAATCTTCTATATGCACAATTAAAAGTCAAAACAAAAAGATATCTGTAAAAATTTAGAACTTAGTTCCAATATTGAGGCTTGCAGAGCAATCTAGCAAAGTAAAAATTGTGAAAATGGAAGATACACGCGCTCTTCCATTGTGGATTAATAAAAAGATCAGGTAGAAGAGATGTAGCCACAAATTGAAACGTTTTAAATAAAAGGTGAAGCGTATTTAAAAATGTATTAGATAAGAATAACGATCTGATCTTGGAGCATAAATCATCACTAGTATCCTCATTCCTTAACTCGTAAACATTGCTACTGTATCTACTGTACAGTACTATTTTGTGCATCATTTTAATTTTACTGCATGCAGTGCGTACCGTGTTGTTTTATTTTATATCTTTTATTCCCATTGGTCATTCATTTGGTGCATCTTAAGTATTTCATGTTGAATAACAGTTTTTTATTTTTTAAATTCAGCAAAAGTTCAGTTTTTTATGGAAGAAACTGTAATGGTTAAGGAATGCTTTAGAGCAGTTTGAGGGGTGTTTTTAAGTGCCTAAAAGTATTTGGTATGCTTTAAAAAAATTGTATGCATATATTTCTCTACAACGCGAAATTCCAACTTACGCGAGGAGTTTTGGAACGCATCCCTCGCGTAAGTCGGGACTCGACTGTATATGAATCATTAGCATTTTTTCAAACAATACTGCTACTGAAGCAGCATTTAAAATTGGAAATAAAGCAAACAACAAAAAACATTCGATTACACCTTTGGTAATACAATTTTGAGGTTTACTTATATTATTATTTTTATTCTCACTCTGGATACTGAGATTGGAAAATGTTTTTGGGTTGTTTATTCTTCTTATTCATCTTCAAATTGTTATCAATTTTTTAGAGCTTCAAAGATACATCTCTATTGAAAGCAGTTTGCGCTGTTAATTGAATTTTAATGCGATGACTTCCGTCTGTAATTTAAATTTTCAAATAAATCCCAAACTATGATATAAACAACACGTTCTTCAGATACAATTAAATTTATTTACAAATTCAGTTTTTTTCCTCTGAAGCATACACATTTTTGCAGGAAAGACATATTTCTCACTTCAAGCAATAAAACTTTCTCGCAAAATATATCTATTTACTTTTCTCTATGCTGTTTTTAAGATCGAAAGAGCGTATTAAACAACGCCTCCAAGATATATAGGATTTTGCATCAACACCGCATTTATTCTCGAGAGATAGAAAACACATAAGCTCTCCGCAAAATAACAAAATCTTATTTGTTGGATCACAAAGCGTGTTTTAAACAAATCCCATAGTAAAAGCTTACTTGATCCCTTGTTTTGAAAAATGCAATTTTCAAGAAAAATAAAGGTTATTTCCACACTTTAGATACGTATATCGTTGCATCAGCAATGCTTTTATTGGCATTATTTCTTATTTCAGGTAGCAGTTGTGCTACGAATTGCGTTTCAATACTACTTTTTAGGCCTACTGAAAACCAGTAATGAAAGGCAAAACTATAAAGTGTTTAGCAAGGGAACCACAAAAATAATGAAAAAGTATTATAGTGAGAAAAAAAAAGCTGAAATAGGTAGCAATCGAAAGAGAAGATTAAGACACATTTTTGACGCAAGAATTATTAGTCTTTGTCCACACATTATCGAGATGTAACGTATTAAAATCTTCAGAAATTTCGATAAAGACGCCAAATTTAAAGAATTGGCGAGAAATTGATCACGCAATTTCGCCGTCTAATCTGCATCTATCCACAAATCGTGTGAAAAGATGTCTTCCATTAAGTTAAATAAAATCGAAATACGAAATAACAACGTCAAAAAGCACAAATCGCAGATTACTGCTTCCATTACGCCACTGAAACTCGCTAAATTTGGCGACTTTTTTCAAAATTTCAGCAAACTTCAAGACCTTATTTTTCAATAACAAGGACACGAGGGTAGATAAAAAAAGAGCCCATAAACATGTTGCACTTTATCTTCATTAATATTTAGTCCTCCATGTCATAGAAGTGTTAAATAAAAATAAAATTTTTAATAATTTGTATCATGTGATCTCCTTCTAGGAGATTCCTTCTATTCAATTATTAGTTTAATACAAAAATACATCCTTCAAAAACGTAAAAAATAGAGTTGTTAGATATGTAACTAATCTAACTTCAAACAAAATTCATATTCATGGACCATTACAACATTTAGCACTCAGGGCCAATCCCGTTTACTTGTGTAAGAGGAAGAGTAATAATAAGATTGATGTAAATTTTTCAAACTCAGTTTCGAGTAATTGAAATTTTCGTAAAAGCATCTAAAAAAAATAAGATTGCATACTTTCTAAATTGAAGGGAAATATTTATGCTTAAACATATATTTAATTTTCTCATTATGCATCAACTTTTTCCACAAATTTGCTTGCAAATGTTTGAAAATATTTTTAAGTGACCCACACCACTCGCATTCCACATTTATGACGGTTTTTACTGAAATACAGCCAAATGTACGCAAGGATTTTTAAATCAAAGGATAGCAGAAAATTCGGATATGGTTGCCTTTTGTAGAAACTCAAATCAGCTACGTGGCAACATCACTTGCACCACTATCATTCTTAATTAAACAGAAGTTTAGGTTAGAAGAAATTTTTATTCTTCTCGGCTATTCTGTGTTTTATTTCCTATTATAATATATTTGTGTTATTTTTTTTTAAACTTGTGCATTTAATAGCTAGCCTAAAGGGGAATCCTGCACCTATACTGCTTGTTTGACTTCTTGTTACAATAAAGTAAAGAAAATACAAGAGATGCGCCTTCAATCCCAGATGCAGTAATTCCCCCCGATTTTTCCAAAGTGAATTTGTTATCCTTTACCTAGTGACTTTTTGTCTATAAATTTACTGATCCATGGTTAAGACCCCTGGTTTCAGCCAAAGCAGAAACTGAACCAAAAAATGAATACAAAAAACATCATTTTATAAAAACCATTGTTTTCCGAGTAAGCTAATTGAACTTAATCCCATACACTGCCACACTGTTAAAAATTCAGGAAACATTTAAGTTAAATATTGCTGTAAAATGTAGCGCTTGTAGTACAGAAAAAAATTACAGTAAATTGTACCAAAAAAATAAACGATTACAGCGCCAATTGATACACCACGTGACTTACTGTGCAAAGCAGATAAGACTGCATTTCCCCTCACTTAATGTGTCTCAACTGGTATCGTGTTCAGCAAAGCCGCCTGCCAATACAAAGGTCCTGAGATCGACCCTGATACATATTGCATTTTTTAACTCTCATTTTACTGTAAAATTTTACGGTAGCGTAAACAAGATTTTACGGTAAAAGTTACTGGCAACGTGGATGTCAGTAACTTTTACCGTTAAATTTCAGGATTTGTTTTAACAGTGTAACTACAAATGCAATACCCTTTATGAAGTATAGCACATTTCGCAAATTTTAATATGTAACTACATATTAGAAATAAATAGCCTTCCCTTGCAATCCTCCATTTAAAAGCTCTAGCCGTTCTATTTATTCTATGGAATACGATTTCTGTGTGTGTGGGCATCTATTATGTTCCCAGCATTTGACGACTGCTTTATATTCATGCGATTTCTATCCTTCGTTTGGCGCTCTGATCTTCATAACGACATTCGTTCCGAAATATGTTTTCCAGAATCTTTGATAATAGTGAAACGAAACCTTCCGCTTAACTTGATTGCTGCGAATTTGTATAAATTTCGCCATATTGCATAGTCAATGCAATGATTGCGTTTGGTGAGAGGTTTCATTTGAAATCCTTTGATATTTCAGATTATCGATAGCCAATATCTGCAGTATTCAGCCATAATTCATGCTGTGTAATATATTCAAAAGAGACACTGCTTGATTTTACTCAATAACATACTTTTCCTTGCTAAATTATGATAATGAAGTTTCATAGTTTCGATAAATTTATTACTGTTCTACAAATGTTAACAATGTTGTCCTTTATTTTTGAAATTAATTCTGGCTTTTGTGGAAATTGCACAAAGCGACCTTTATATCCATGGAAAGAAGTATCTACACATAATTGCTGTTACATGTAATAAATTGTGTAGAGCAATAATTTTTCAGTATTAAAAAAAAACCTTTCTAGAATTGTAAAAGACTAGTGGTACCCGCAGGGCTTTGTCCGTAATAGAAAAATTAAAAGGTCTTTCGGTTCGCCTGTATATTTACAAATAATGTATGGTGAATTTTCTCGCCAATTGGCTTGTACCCATGTTACGATTCCAAGTTATGATAATTTCGTATCTCGCTAATTGGTTTGTGCCCATGTTACGGTTCCACGTTATGATAATTTCGTAATTTACTCGTCCGTCTTATGATATTTTTGTTCTTAAAATTGGAATAAAAAAAGAACCACATCGAATTTTCAAAAAAATGATTCCAGGTGCACACCCCCATGCTACAAACTAACTTTATGCCAAATTTCATGAATATCGGCCGAAATGTTCTAGGCGCTATGCACGTCACAGACATCCAGACATCCTCCGGACAGAGAGACTTTCAGCTTTATTATTAGTAAAGATTATACATTTCTTCCTTGTTTTAATTAAAGAAATACATTAAGACATAATGTCAACATTGATGACTTTTATGCCTAAAGTTTGCTTATAATCTTAAAAAGAAAAGGACTTTAATCAAACAGCTGTTTTTACGATCAAAACCGGTCTTTTTTTTTTTCATTTTCAAAGTGACTGCACATTTTATTTTTATAACTAGCAAAATAAACAGAACTGTTTTAAAATATCACTTCAGTAGACTATTTGATATTTCTTGAAAACACGGCAAAAGTTTCAAGTTTCTGCCATTGAAATGTTTTTTTTAAAGGTATATAGAGGAAGAGTGGGTACAGTGAGACGCAAAAATTCTATCACATTTTTTATTGCGAAAAAACAATGAAATCGATCTTTTTTAAATTCTATAATATGTAATACTGCAATAGGTATTATAAACGTTGGTTAAGAAATATCTACGAATTCACACAAAGAAAAATAAAAAGAAACGACATGCAATTTTATCTCAGGTGCTCCCATTATACCAGAGAAAGCGGTTTTTACCCAGCATCCTTAGCGGCTAGTAGACAAACTTGTTTCGCGTAATGCATTCTGGGTAAGAAAACCGTTTTCAGTCTAATAGCTAACAGGAGTTGAAAGATTCCACATAAACCCTGCAAATAACCGGAATGCGGTGAAAAGCAGGTTTTTTCCAGGGTCGAAAATGTCCATGGAAACGGCCCTAGTGAGTGGGAACATAAAGACACAACAAGTGTTAACAGTGAGACTAGTGATGTGGATCGGGTAAATACCCAGCGGGTAGGTAAATATTTTTTGGGTATTTACCCAAGGCCTGGGTAAATACCCAAAAACTGGGTATTTTACAAAAAAATGCAAAAAGTGAATGGGAAATTTTTTTTTTTCAAAATCTAAATATGAAATAATTGGTAAAACTGATACATACATATGTATTACACAGTTTATAATATTTTTAATTGAAAGACTTGATGAAATTATGAAAGAAACATATCGTGAACCAAAGAATTTTTCTTTTCAATGTCATAATTGGAGAAGTATAAGCAATTCAATGATGAACTTGGAAGAATAAACAGAGAAGTTATTAAGACTATGATGGTATTTATTTATTTTATTGCTGTTTAAGTGATAACGTGGCAAATATAGAAACAGTTTTCACATTAATAAGCAAAAAACAAAAAATCAAAATATTGTTTTCTGTTGCCTTGCTTATTTGCATTTGCTCCCCGGTACTTCATGATGAAAATTTATTCAAACTATTTTTAATGCACTCAATTAGTGATGTAGGGTGGGAAGATAAACTTTTTTTTTTCGGTATTTATCCGAAGGCAGGGTAAATCCCCTAGAAATTGAGCATTTTGCAAAAAAAAAACTTAAATGGTATCAAAATGTGATGTTTCTTTTTAAAAACATAACCAAAAAAACAAAATGATTAAAAATTTAAAAAATTATGTATTATAATTTTTTTAATTAAAGGCCTAATGAAATCTAAGGCTTTATAAAAAAAAATGATATGCAGAATACGCCTGAACACTTGACATAGGTTTGGAGGAAATTACTGTAAAAGATATAGGTAAATAAATAGTAATAACAAATTGAGCGACATTTCGTTACATTTTGATGTCATGCAGGGACATATTACTCTGTTATAAAAGACTAGGACCTTAAAAAATTGATGTTTGTTTCTTTTTTTGTAACCAGTAGAGCTTTTTACTTTTTGTAAAATGGCTTTTTATTTCTGAAATTTGGCTATCAACATTAATTAGGCATATCCAACACATTTAATGTGAATATCATATTTGATTGCTAAGTTGTTTCACACAATAATTCTTTAAATATGTGATCAAAATACAATTTTGGGCAAAAATTTATTATTTTGTATATGGTTGGTTATATATATATATACAATGTGGAATACATACAGAAAAGTGTTTTAGTTGAATATAAATTTTTGAAATAAATACCCGGGTAAATACCCATTTTGGGTATTTACCCGGTTATATACCCTGGGTATTTACCCCTAAAAATAAATACCTGGGTATTTTACATCACTAAGTGAGACACACATTTATTGAGCTAGCGAACATTGAAAGCATCAAGATTGACCAGAAAACATTCGGATGCTTGTTGCCGTTTGGTTTTAACCTGAGTTACGGGCTTGATCAAATCACATTTCAAACAAGAAAATGTCAGAATAGGGTTTCCCGTTTAGGGGCTACGATGCACATGATGAGATTAACTGGCCGCTTATGACCCGAGGGCCGTAGGTTGGGCAAGCCTAGATAAAAACACTCTCAGTAACGTACCTTTCAAACAAAGAAAAAAAATCGAAACCGTTTCATCCGTAAGCGCTGGTATGTCAAACACGCACACACGTCGCGTTTATAATCTAATTCCATTTTGCGTCGGAGTTAAAAACCAAGGTTATATAGATTAAATACGAAATCGAAATAAATATCTACATAATTTCCTTCAATTTACTACACCCCCTTACATTTTAGACCTCGCAATGGCCCTATAGATATGCGTCTAGTGCAAGTTATATAAAAAGCGTTCATAATTTCCATTTGTCTGTTGTACGTTACCCTACTTCAAACTTCGTGATAACACATAGTTCTTCCTGCAAATCATATGAATTTTACGTTTAGGTAGAATATTATAACCTTTTTTATTGTGTTTGTGGGGGGGGGGGGGAGTGGGGCACCACAAATTTCCTCCCCGGATGTCACCCATGACAGGTACGCCACTGGTTAATCCATTAAGGAGGCTGAATGTTTTAAATGAGGTGTTAATTGATCAAGTAAGCAACGATACTTTTTATGACTTTCCAAAAGGCAAAGTGCATGTTTCGCTTCAGGAATGTCATTTAGTAGATAAAACTCAAAGATGCAGAATGATTTTGCATTTTCAATTAAGCGATTCCCTTACAAATAAATTATGGGTGTTTACTACGACATCTAAGAAAAGAAGTGGGTGTTACTTATGAGTGGTCATCTGTAAGATGATACTTTTGACGAAATTATGTATGTTTCAGTCGTTGGTGGTCTGCTGATTAATTAGCCATGCATGGTTGGTGGTCTAGCAAATGCTGTCATTTTAAGAATTAGCTTTAAGGATATTCTAGAACTACGTAAAGCCAAAATATATAAACTTTTTTTTTCTTTTTTGAGTAAAAACTAGATTGTAAAGAAGAGAAAAATATGAGATGATGAGCAATGTCAATTAAAGAGCAATTTGTGTGATCATCTTTCACATTACGAAACGTCATGGTACTATTAGTTTTTTTTAATTATTTGAAGCTTTAACTCATAAAAATCAACGTAAGGTGTAGTATAATTCAGTCTTTTTTAATACAACTGGTACCCGCACGGCTTTGCCCGTAATAAAAAAATAAAAGGTCTTTTGGTTCGCCTGTGTATTTACAAATAATGGATGGTGAATTTTCTCGCCAATTGGCTTGTGCCCATGTTACGGTTCCACTTTACGATAATTTCGTAATTTACTCCTCCATCTTATGATAATTTTGCTCGTGAAATTGTTCTTAAAATTGGAAGAGAAAAGGACCACATCGAATTTTCGAAAAATCGCTTCGAGGTGCACATCCCCATGCTACAGACTAACTCTGTGTCTAATTTCATGAAAGTCGGCCAATGGATCTAGGCGCTGTGCGCGTCACAGAGATCCTGACACAGAGAGCGATACGGACAAAGAGACTTTCAGCTTTATTATTAGTAAAGATTGTTTTACTATTTTTTTTAATTGTTTTCTCCATGTTGCTTAATACTTCGTCTTTAAAGTTTTATTGTTTAGACACATTTTTTACTTACTAAGTATCATTTTGACTGCCCTATCTCGTATTTCTGTTACAAAGTGTTTCAGCAAAAGATGGAAAATTTTAACCAAAATTAAAGAAAAGCACTTTATAACGTTTAATACTACCATGGAAGAAACTGAAAAATTATCAAGTAAATGGCATAATTTCACAATTATAATATCATCCCAACCAAAATCTTAATCATGATATACTATTTTAATATCTTATTTTTCATTATTTCTGTTTTTAGTCTTATTTTCAATTTCTCTTTTTTTCTCTTAAACTGATGCAGCATAGTAATTTTGTAATAAGCGGTGTAACTGCATCTCCAAAAGAACAAGGATTGATAGAAAACGTTTCCTAATGTATTACTTTTCAGGTAGAAAATATTATAGGTTATTTATAACATTTGAAAAACAGGGGGGGGGGGGGAACACTGCAGCATTGAAATGTTAAAATTGAGGACCAAGGTTGTTTTGATGAAAAACGATCCTTAAAAGTTTTTCTTTGGACAAATTTTAAGATCAAATGTTCAACGTTATAACATTTACACTTGGATTGTACCAATGGATATAATGAAAGTACAACAATAATACTCTATAAACCAGGGCTGGCAAGTTTCTGCCGGGGCGGTTAAAACCACTGGTAGAAACCGGTTAAAACCGGCATGGCAAAAACCACTTTCTGCCACATTTTCGGCAGAAACTGGCAAAAACTCTCAAAATGACAAAAAAAAAAAAAAAAAACTATTGACAGACAGTAGAAAATGCATGGGAAAAATAATTAATTGTTAACCAAAGAACAGTTTAATTTACAATATTATCACAATTCAGAATCAAATGTTACATGGTTTGGACCCTGCAGTTGCTTCTTGGAAAAGGTGGTTCCAAAAATCTAAATAGTTCCTCAATTTAATATGAACGAATGAGAAACTTTAGAATATTCTTGCAACAGAAGAGTTAGCAGGCAATGCATCAAGGAACAAGCAATATTCATGAAACTTTCAAATTGTTTATTTTTTTAAACTGGTCCATCATGTAGTAACTAGGGTAGTGGTAAAAATTTGACTGGAAAAATGAGTTTCGAGGAGTGGGGCCAATTTGTTTTGCAAAGCTATGATATTTAGTACAAAATCTAGATTAATATTGGGAAGTAAAATTTGACTTTCTTCTTGAAGCACATGATAATTTCAATCACAAGCAACTTAGATGAAGCTTATTTGCGAGCAAATTACAAACAGTAATGCCAGTTTAATTCTGTATGTCACTCCTCTATCCTAAGAACCCATATGATTTTCGTTCTTTGTTAGATTAATCCAAATATTACAAGCATCAGCAATTAAAAAGTTCCCTTTCTGAAATAAATCAAGGGCACTAGCATAACATTTTATTTTTTACAATGATGAAATGAAGTTTAATTTTTTAGTTTAAACGAATATCATTACTTTAGTTTTTTAAGACGATTTTAAGTTTTTGCCAGTTTCTGCCGGTTTTAACCGGTTATAACCAGTTTCTGCCACTGGCACGGCAAAAACTAGTTTCTGCCGGCAGAAAGCCAACCCTGCTATAAACGCAAAACCATATTTTTGTGTAGTAGCCAATGGCGGATAGAAATTTTGGCATTTTATGTGGCATAAGTTCCGCTGGTGAACATGTCTCATAAGTGAGATGCAGTTTATTAAACCTAAAGATATACAGTGGTGGTAAAAAAAAAAATTGCATCACAAGCGCCGAAAAGGAAAGGAATAATATCAGGACTGCATTCAACACACAGTCAAGCATCCCGTATCCCACATGATTTGGGGATGTTTTTCTGATCAAGGAGTTGGTGGGCTTCACTTTGTGCAAGGAACAGTAAACGCTCAGGTGTATGTTGGCATTTTGGAGGAGAAATCGCTTCCTCTATCCGGGATCACTTTTACTTCAGTTCCAAACGTCATTTTCCAGGATGATTCTGCTCCGTGCCATAGGGCAAAACTCGTAAGTAACAATTTAAAAAACTTTACCCTGTCATTAGACAAATTGACATGGAGTTAAGGTTTTTTTTTTTCTCTAAACTCACACGCAGGTTCAGAAATGGAAAAATGAGCATGGCGTCAGCAGTTTGTCTTGGCCCAGAAACAGCCCCGATCTTCGTAAACAACTATCGGATTCCTGCTGTTAAATGTTTATTTCAGAAGTTTTACAGAATTTCACATACATTCATCGTTAATCGGTCGACCAAAACTTCTCACGTAATCCTATTGTTGTGAAAATGCGAGGGTGATGCAATTTTTTTTTTTTACCAGCACTGTACTTTTCTGTTAATTACGCTACTTGAATAAACATACGTGTATGTGAGGAATTTCATTTAATTTGAATTGGTGAGGAGGTTTCAAGCTGTGCTTCTTATAGGACGTTGTGTAAAAGAGCTAAGTAAGATAGGAAAAAAGAGAAAAAAAATCTCTCAACCTGTCTGATGCTCATGCGTTGAGGTGGTAACTGGAAGCTTGGTGATTTAATCCCTCTCGGAAGACTGATGTATGTTTTTTAATGCGATTATTAAATCTAAAGTTGATTTAATTTTTAGCCACGGTGGAAAATAAAATCCAGGGTGCTTTATTTTTACTGAAAAGAAAGAGATATTTTACTCTGAAGCGATATTTCTTTGATAAAAGGCAGTTATTTTGCCTCCTTTTTATTTTATTCTATTCCATTTTTTTTTTCGAAAACGGTTTAAGAATTTTTGGGGCGGAAAACTAGTATAGTAGCTGCTTTTCGTTGTAAAAAGTAATAGCACGTTATTTTTCTGATTGATGTAAAAGATACATAAAAAATAAACCAAAGTTTTTTTCTTTGATGCGAGGAATATGTAATTCCTTTTTTTAAGAAATCAGCTTCTAATTTTTAAAAAAGGTATGTTTTTTAGAAACATAATAAAAATTAATCGGATGCTAGAAAGCCGAAGTTGATACACCGGAAATGTAGGTTCGTTCAGTTCTGAACGATGTGGTTTACTTTATTCACTTCATTTTTACGAGTTAGTTTTTGTTAAAGCACAGAATTCTTGTTCTTCCTTTCTGAATATCATTATTTATTCATGTTTAATAAATATTAAGCGTGTTGAACAAACAAACACATATTCCGTCTCATAAGTGTTTGATATAGTGCTTTAAAATATCTATGATACTTCACAAGTGATGCCTAACTATTTGCGAGAGTTTCCAGTCTCAATAATGTCGATGTATATACGTTAATACAATAATGATCTTCAGACACGTACAATTTTATAGTATCATTCTTAAAAGCAATTTCTAATGAGTTCACCGATTTAATTAAACACATTATGTTTATAAAGCGTATCTATTTGATACACATGATATTTGCTCTTAAATGTTTGGAAATCGCTTCAGTTGCTAAATACTTGCTCGCATTTTAGTGAATCATTAATGAGTTTGCTCTTGCAAATTGTTTCTCAATTTGCATACAGTAAATATATGAAAATGAAGTTGAAGTGATCATTGAAATTCCAATATTTTTATAAAACGAAATTTTCGCCAACTCTACCATACTAGCCTAATCTTTTTTAAAAACACAACATTTCCATTAAAAAATTGCTATGAAAATAAATATTTGCCGACATTACCTTGTTTGCTACATAATTTAATTTGAGAATTTTACAAATCGTTCGTCGCATAAGAAGTGGAATTATCTTAACCACTACCTACCTATATACGAAAGACTTATCGTTTTCTCACTTTTGACCTGAAGCAAAAGTGATCCCAAATGGAGGGAACGAGAATAAGTAAATTTTGGTACGCCAGCCACTGCCACCTATTAGAAGATGTAAGAAATTAATAGTGAAGAACATAATTGGTTAATTTCTAAATTGAAATTTTGAAATTAACCAATTAACAGTTTGATTTGAATTGTTTGGATCCATCGCAATAGCAATGTAATCCTTGTATTGCCGCGTTAAAAGATATACCGGAAGTCAGCGTGGGTGTTTGACGGCAGTACGCTTTTTGACGCAAATGCTTCAGGCATTTAGAAAAAAATATTTTCAAATAAAAAAAGAACAGACATCAAAAAACAAAGAAGAACTAAACAGTAAAAAATAATTGGTCATACTTACATAAAATTTCCTACCCAAATGTCATACTTACATAAAATTTCCTACTCAAATTTATTTTAAAAATCCAGTGGAAAAATCAACTAAACACCCAATTATAAAATACGCACTGATTTTAATTACTATACGATGAATCATTTGAATACCTAACTAATTACATACGATCTCTCAATTTTTAATAACCATTTGAAGTCGGGGCCTCCTATTACCTACAACCTAACGTAACTGACAACCCACCAAATCCGGGATTAATTTAACAAAACGCAAAAGTCTTTAAAACTAAACCTACTCAGTTACGTCAGTACTACTCAGTTTACTTGTCCATGTTATAGAACAACACCACACTAGAAACAGAGTATCTACTGTGATGTTGTATACAGGGTGTTACGATTTAACATGCAAGACCTTTATTTTTGCAACCGTTAGTCCTAGATGTATACTTCCAATTGCAAAAATGTTCAAAATCAGATGCAGGGTTAAGGTATTGAAATTTTGAAGCAACAATGAAATCGAGTCAAAAAATACAAAATTTAACTTTTTAAACTGGCCTCAAATCCTTTAACTAATATTCAGAGAAATAATCTCCATTGAAAACTATTACTGACACAAAAACCTTGACATTTTTGCGACCAAAACTCAAGGAGATATTTCAATTTAAAGTTTTAAGGGACCATACAGAAGATGAGATTGGAACTTATTGCGCTTTCAGAAGAATGACAGGTTTTCAAAGTAAAAAAACAAACAATTTATATTTTTCACTACTATTCAAAAATAAATACAAATATTATGCCGTGATACGCAAAAACAAACTACAAAACCTTGAACAATTTGAGAAATCGCACTCTACGCACACATAATTTTAAACAATCGTTAACCGCTATATTTTCCCCCAAAAGGTGTGATTGACGGCGTGTGAAAAGTGGTGTAAGTCACAAAACGCTGCGTTTCATATATCGGTGCATATTGGTCGTACTAATTTCAAACTTTTTGTGTTGGAATTACTTTTTAATGGAGATTATTTCTCTAAATATAAGTTAGAAGACCTGTGGCCCATATAAAAAAAAAAAAAAAAATTATATTTTTTGACTCATTTTTATTTTTACTTCAAACTTTCAATGTCTTAACTCTGCATCTGATTTTGAACATTTTTGCAATTGGAAGCATACATCTAGGACTAACGGTTGCGAAGATAAAGGTCTTGAAGGTTAAAACGAAACACCCTGTGTATAAAGATGAACATACTAGAGCAATGCTACTAAATGAATTTCCTGTTTGCTTCAGAGGAGTCCTTATTCAGAATTTGCAATATGACTACTAATGAGTAAAACAGGGAAATATTTAGAGAGGGTGGTTCTCCCCCAAAGCAACCCCCCCCCCCTAAAAAGGAAAAATACCCCTCAAAACAGCCCCCGCCAAGGGGCACTCCTGATTGATATTACGTTTTATGGTACTTTCCTTTAACACTAAGTAAAGAAAGTACCTTTGTTTTATAGCACTTTAACAATGGATTTTATATTTAATCGTTTAATATTGAAATTAAAAGAAGTTTATTGTTTTTTGCCCATAAGTTTTTTCCGCAGAGTAAATTTGGTGAAGAAAAGGTTTGGGACCTAAGTTAGATCACTCCTATCCATTAAACAAAAAAATCATAAAAATCGTTTTCACTAAGTGAGACGCTATGAATTTACAAACAACAAAGCACGACTGCCGTGCTAAGCACAGATGTGGTATCTGCACATTTTATCAAAATTGAGTTATTGCCACCAGGTGTTTGTTAGTAATTTAATTTACCTAAATGTCAAGTATTTTGGCGATTTGTGAACGCGAAATATTAAAAAAAGCTTTATGAAAAAAGTCGTAACTGCACAGTTTGCGGAGTTTGCTAAGGCAATTTGAACGTAAGTGACAAATACTAAGCCTTTAAAGTGGTATCTGCGCAGTTACCACTTTTTTCTTTAGTATTTTTTGTAGATACGGTTTTATACCTTAGTAAATCAGCATATTTTATAATAGAGCAGTTTATTGTAACACAGAATATTAAAATTAGTTTACCGTTGAATAGTTGATACAGGTTGATAATAAAAACTAATACAACTTTGCATAATTGTTAAAATAAATATTCAGCTTTTTCTATTTAAATGTTTATTTAAAATGCAAATTCTAAAAATGAAATGCATGTAAAATATTCATAGTATCTAATTCTTTCATGCAAAAAAAAAAAACGCATTTCATTCTACGGCCAGTAATATTTTTATTTAAGTATCGTCTGCTGTCAAAATTATCTTCATGCTCGGTAAAAATGAATCTAGAAAATAAAACGTTACAAAAAAAAAACACATTCTTTGAATATAAAAAACAGAAAATTGTTATGGATTACAGTTTTAACTGTCCGGAGTTTTGAAAATGGTATCTTTCAGAAGGTAGATTCTGTTAGATTTGTATTAACAAAATAAAGAGAAACAGCTAAGTCTGAAGAAAGCAGATGTTTTCAGTATTATTTCATGATACTTTGAGCAGGTTTTACTAAGCTATTTTTATCGTATCTGTGCAGATACCCCTAAAAATGCCTAGTAATTGTCACTTACAGTGAAAATAGCTTAGTATATGAAAAGGTTTTGAAAAGAAAATTTGTCGTAATTGCATTTATTAATTTTAAATTAAGATTTTTACAAAAATACTCTCTTACGGTTTTTAGATAAGTTATTTACGAAACAACTACCGCACAAGTTGAGCATTTAATTAAGTTATAAATCAAAGAAATGAGTTGTAAAACTTTAATCGTCAATTTCTCATTTTGAGTTCTACTGCAGATACCACATCTGTGCTTAGAACGGCAGACGAGTAAGAAATTTGAAGAGTTCCCCCGATTTCTCCAGGATCCTTCATACCCGGACTTGAAGACCATTAGACGACCGGGAGAAGTATAGCGTATCAAACAGAAAAAGAATTTTCCTAATCTGCCCACGCGTCTTCTAATAATCGGAGAGCATAGTACATAAAAAACTTCCAACGAAGTCTGTTAATTAGTATTGCCATAACTGTAAATTAAACTGACGGCGTCATGAAATATTAAATCTAGAATATTTGTCAAACTTCAGAAATCGGACACCAGTTACGATATATTTATTATAGCTGGGGAGCTGAACGACAAAAATCAATGGAAAACTGCAAATTATGATAAGAAGATACCACTTGGTAGGAATGTTGTTTATGACTATTAAATGAAATTAAGACCCAGAGGCACTTTCAAAAACTGTTTAAATCCAAGATGGCGGCGTTTTTCAAAATGGCTCCCCATAATCGAGTTTTTTTAATACATGTCGTACAAAAGAGGTTTTTATATAGAATTATAGATTTTTTCAGGTCACACATTTCATTTTGCATGTTCAAAATAAACTAAATGCTCATTTTGGTGCTTTTTGAAAAAAATATAATTATATTACTTACAAATGAAATTACTTGCTCAATGTAAAAATAAGAAAAATTTTTAATGCAAATATTAGTACTATGTTATTAATCAAACACTGCTTCATTATTTGCATTAATTTTTGCATAGTAGTGTGCAGGATAGACCAACGCTTCTGCAACTGCACTTGTTCTTGCAGATTTTGCAGGTGCACTTTTCGAGCTCAGTGCATGAATCAGAAATTTCCGGTAACTCCGACCATTTCAGTTGCCATCCAACCCTATTCACTTGGAGAGGGTTCACGTATGATATGTTTGTGAGCTTGTCCCAAAATGTGTCCAGCCTGGAATTCTATGCAATACTTGTTGCTGTAAGGCACCCTTTGTAGCTGGCAAACTTTCAAGTGACCGATTTTTTGTCAAACAACTCTTTCCTTGCATCATTACAACTAAGTTATTACTAGTGGAATAGTAGCGTAGCTCTACTAGTTACCTGTCAAAATGTCAAAAATTTCATTCGGTATAGAACTTTGAGGTTGCAAAATAAGTAAAAAACGCCACAGTTGCTTCTTTGAACTTACCAGTGAACCTAGGAATGCTGTCACAAAACCTATGAAGGCATGAAATCCTGGTAAAGTCTTTTTTTTTTTTTTTTCCTTTTCCAATAGCTTCATATATGGCATGAACTCTAATGATTTTGTTGTTGTTTCCTGTTCCAAAAGCAATCCACAGTTTATCCAAACTTAACTTAATGTTGACAAGGGAAAAAAGTAAGATATTGCTAAAACTAAGACATCTGTATCAACAATGCAAATGCAATAGTCCTGAAACCATTTTCTACCATGTCTTGAAGATGCAGTATCATTCTTGAGCCTGTTTCCATTCTAGGCCAGGGCAAGTAACATCAATGAGGGAAGTTTTTGCAGTACTATTTCCTTTAATGTCTTTATTTAAAGTCGTTAGAACCTGCACAGTTGTTATGGTACTTACAGCTAACATATTTAACAGAGCAAAGAACTCTTCTTTGTTATTTGAATTTCTTAAAAATCCTTGCCAATTTTTAGGTAAAGTACCATGTGAAAGAACTTTTCTTCTTATTACGGCTCCCCACTTCTCTCTAGTTTGCCATTTAACCGTTGGTGTAACATATTTGTCCCAAATAAAATCAATTCTCTGGCATTGGAAAATCTCAATATCTTTACAAGCATAAGGTTTTAATGTGTCTTCATAGTAATCAACAAATTTGTGGCTTTAAGTTTCGCACGTTGGTTGTCAATCCATTTAATAAGATCTTTATTGATGAAGAGATTGAACTGCCAGAACTACATTTATTTCTGGATAGTTTAAGATAAGAAAATCTAATAGATTATTCGCAGCAATCAGTATTGACCAAGCACACCAACAAAATAATGCAATAGTTTAAGGGGGTGGCGGTGCAATAGGTTTGACACTGGATCCATCAGCACTTAGGCGTTGGATGATTTCTAGAGCAGAAAGAAGCCGATTAATAGAAGAGTTTGAGTGTGATGTTAAGCTAAAACATGAAGAAAATAGTTGACTCCATCTTGAGCAGTACCACTCATTTTAAGTTAATTTTTTACTAAGGTTCGATCTCTTTAAGGCACTTGGAAAGAGCTTTGAAATCCATTTTTGGAAAATCAGGACATTATCGTAATCGATAGCCATGTTAATGTGCATAATGATGTAATTTCTTTTCTATGCACTTTTTTTCCACCTTTTGCTGCCACTGAAAATCCCACAATGTTTAGTGGGGGGTTTTTTGCCCCCCCCCCCCTTTACTCCACTTATAAGCTTCAACCGCAGCCACTGCTGTTAGGTACGTTAGTTGTAAGTACAATAACAAATGTGTAGGTTCTAACGACTTTAGGTGAATACATTAAAGGAAAAAACACTGCGAAAACTTCCCTCATTGATGTTACTTGCCCTGGCCCAGAGGAAACAGGCTCAAGAATGTTACTGCATTTTCAAGACAAGGTAGAAAACGGTTTCAGGACTTGTAATGTGCATTGCTGATACAGATGTCTTAGTTTCAGCAATATCTTACTTTTTTTCCTTGTCAACATTAAGTTTGGATAAACTTTGGATTGCTTTTGGAACCGAAAACAACAACAAATTCATTACAGTTCATGCATTATATGTAGTTATTGGAAAAGAAAAGGAAATGAACTGCTTTACCAGGATTTCATGCCTTCATAGGTTTTGTGACAGCATTCCTTGCTTCACTGTTAAGTCCAAAAAATCAACTTCGAAAGCATGGATGATATTCAAAGAAGCAACTGATGCGTTTTTGATTTATTTTGCAACCTCAAAGTTCTATACCAAGCGAAATTTTTGACATTTTTGAAAGGTAAATAGTAGTACTACTGTACTGTTCCTCTATTAATAGCTTAATTGTAATGATGCAAGGAAAGACTTGTTTATGACAAAAAAAAATCGGCCACTTGAAAGTTTGCCAGCTACAAAGGGTGCCTTATAGCAACAAATATTGCGTAGTATTCCAGGTTGGACACATTTGGGGACAAGCTCACAAACACATCATACGTGCACCATCTTCAAGTGAATAGGGTTGGATGACAGCTGAAATGGTCAGAGTTACCTGAAATTTCTCATTCATGCACTGAGCTCAAAAAGTGCACCTGCAAAATCTGCTAGAACAAGTGCAGTTGCAGAAGCGTTGGTCTGTCCTGCACACTACTATACAAAAATTAATGAAAAGAATGAAGCAGTGTTTGACTAATGACATAGTACTAATATTTTTGAACATATTTGTATTTAAAATTTTTTCTATTTTTACATTGAGCACTTAATCTCCTTTGTAAGTAATAAAATTATATTTAAAAAAAACACCAAAATGAACATTCAACTTATTTTCAACATACAAAATGAAATCTGTGACCTGAAAAACCTATTATTCGATTTAAAAACCTCTTTTGTAGGACATATATTAAAAAAATTCTAATGCGGGTAGCCATTTTGAAAAACGCCGCCATCTTGGATTTAAACGGTGTTTGAAAGTGCCTCTGGGTTTTAATTTCATTTAATAGTCATAAACAACATTCTTACCAAGAGGTACCTTCTTATCAAAATTTGCAGTTTTCCATCGGTTAGCTCCCCAGCTATTAGGTATATAAATTTAATCGTCGGCGGGCGGTGGGATTTTGATCTTAAATTCCCCTTGACTTAACAATAAATATATTTCAAAACTGAAATATTAAAAAAAAATAATAATGACTTATTGAAGTTATTTATCAGCAAAAAAAGTTTATATTAAATTAATTAATTCAACCATTTTCATAGCAAAACACATTTAATTTGCTGATTTGCTGCATGAGTTTTAAATACATTACTAAGACTATAACTAAAATTGACAGGCGGCCCCCTGAAAATCAAACAGCAAAATGCGTGAGAATTAAATATTGTTCAAGACAAGATACCTCCGTCGAAAATATGCACCGTTCAAGCCAAAACCACGTGACCTATGACGTGTCGCGCAGCTGAAGAAAGCTGGTCTACGTAGCCACAACGCGTATGAAATTTAAAGTTTCTTAGATTTCTCCGGGACCCCTTATCACAGTCAGACAAAATTAACATGGGACCACCTGGAAAGTATACCCTTAAAAGCAAAAAAAGAATTTTTCGAATCGGTCCTGTATTCTTGGAGGAATACAAAAACATACATAAAAAGCCCGAACCGAAATCATAACCTCCTTTTTTGAGGTCGGTTAAAAAGGGGGCGTAGTCTTGACATGGAGCTCTTGGCAAGTTAACCGGTCAAAGCAAAGCGCTCATTTACTTGTCAATCGCTGCTAAAAACAAAACTGCGGAAATTTAAAAAAAAAAAAAAAAAGTTTTATTTTTTGAACAAACCAAGGCATTAAAGAACACAATAAGTAATCAAAACCGAAAACAGACAAATAACTTAAGTAAACCATTGAAAAGTTAATAATCCTTTAAATAAGTATATCCAATCATTAAAAAACCAATAAATGTTTCATTAAAGTGAAAAATTAAAGCATGAACTGCGAGAATGGTAACAGCAGTTTCAGAAATGTGGAAATTTCCACCAATTTGTCCGCGTCAAGCTTACTTCCCAGCATTCGATGTAAGAAATGACTTAAATAGACTAAAAGCGATAACTGGCAAACTATTTTTTCGCAAGCAGTTACTAAAAGAATAAAACAATCAACAACTTAAAAAAAATTACAAAAATAATTGTTACGGTTTCAGAGATATTTTTACGCGTGACATGCTTTAAAAGCTTAGCAAAAATCTCACCTCCCAATCTCGTGTTTATCTAATAGATCTAATGAATAGGACCGTGTCATAACCCTGAATGGATTATGCAATAGGGCACACACATTCTACAGCAGACACGCGCCGTGAGTTATGAGGAACACTCCCTGGCAGCTGTTGAGCTGTCAAAAGTTATTTATTGCAACTTTTAATTCTACAGAGTTCAGGCGAGAAAAGCAAGCATGCGAAAGCATAAAACTCTGACTTATATTAATTTAAAGGCACGTTACAGTATTCTTTTCAGATCCCAATCAACATGTGCAAATTAATCATTCAGCAGACAGTTTCAGGAACTTGATGCTTGTTAGGAATGATGATGATGACGGGTAGTGGGAGTCAGTTAAAGTTGAAGGTAAAGGACTGTACTGAATAATATTTTCTTTGTACCGTTTTTACTTCCTTTTACAAAAAAGGAAGTGTATTCGCAAAAAAATTTTCACTCAAAAATCGACCTTAATTTCCATTTTACTCGACCCCGAATGAATATTGAGTTTCTTTTTCGACTCGAACACACATGGATAAGTGCCTAAGAACGTATAGACACGCGAAATATCCATAATACTGATTCCCGAGTGAATTACAGCGAATTTTCTCGTGACGTCCGTATGTATGTATGTATGTATGTATCTCGCATAACTCAAAAACGGTATGTCCTAGAAAGCTGAAATTTGGTACGTAGACTCCTAGTGCGGTCTAGTTGTGCACCTTCTCTTTTGGTTGCATTCGGATGTTCCTAAGGGGGTCTTTTGCCCCTTTTTGGGGGGGGAAATCGTTGTTAATTTCGATGTAAACTCAAGTGGTGATATAGTGTCGGACACTTGGCGATATATCGCCAGTCTTTTGGTCGCCAAGTTTTGTCGCCAACTTGGCGACAAATTTGGCGATTTTGTTTTTTCAAATCTGATTTCAATTTGGCCACTGTTGGTGATAGTTAGAGAGTAAACTATTGAATCACATTAAAATTGCCAGTAACGGGGAAATGACATTAAATTGGAGTAAAAGGAAGTCATGTGATGCACACATCAGCTCGTTTAAATTGAAATCATTGTAAGATTCTAAACTATTTTTAAGACTAGAAAATCGCCCGTCAAGGAATGACGGGAAAGAATTACTTCTATGTTTGAACAAAACACTTGCCTGTTTGGTGATATTTTGATAGTTGAAATTTTAACTTTAACTCCGGCGGATTAACCCTTAACTCCAGTAGATAACGTTCATTGTTGACCCCTTTTTCGTGTCTTCATTCTCCTAAAATGTCTGTCTCTAACCAGTAAAACAGTTAAGTTACCGGATCCAGTTCAGCCTTGTCAGAATAAAGCTGTTTCTTGCATGTCAAACTTTGCCAGAAAATGTTATCAAATTATGCTGTGGCGTAAGTTTTATTATTGGTGACGTCAGAGCGTTACTCGATTAGTGATATTCGCAATTTTATATATATATATATATATATATATATTTACCAGGATATCTGGCAAACCTAACCTGGCAGCGTAATATTACTGCGATTAGGATCTGCGTAGCCTTCATGATGCTTCCAAGTTATTCTTTTCCCAACTATAGACGGTTTCTTTTTTTTTTAAATCTGTCATCATCATTCAATCTGTCCTCACTAGATCGTCAAAACCTTCTGGAATGTGACCACAGTGAATTTGTTCTAGTTGTCATGAACTGCTGTCAAGATAATTATAAATATTAAAAAAAAAAACACACACAGTAAAAATTGTCTTCAAATGCAGTTATGTCATCAAATATACTTAGCGTTTTATCTTTTTTTTTTCTTTTTCAATATAATGAAGCTCTCTTGTCGCGTTTTTTGTCGCTCTAATAAAATTTGCAGTAAAATATTTCGTGTTAAAACCAAACATTTACGAAACATATAGCACTTTTGAAAATGTACTAAATAATTGTCTTTGTCAACATGAGTTACATTTACTGAAATACTAAAATGAAAAATAATTGTGTATGGTAAGCAAACTATTTTTTCCTCTTACGATTTAGTTTGATTGTTAACATTATAATTCAGACGGTTTCTGCTGGAGGGAGAAAAAACCAGCTTTCGAAAGTTTCCATACTTTATTAACGTTTAATATGAATACTAAAAAAATAAAACTTTGGAAAAATATTTCTGTCTCAGTTTATTGTGATTCGACATTGTTCATAATCCTTTTATCATCATTTTCTGTATCACTAAAATAACCTACTTTTTGAAAATGAAACCTCCTAAAAAATGAAGTTCTATTGCTTAACTTCTAAAGTTTTAACCAAAAGATAAAATAAATGTATTACTATGCGTAATTTTCTATCTTTAAAAATATAAAAAGTAAAGTGAAACTCTTTAATAACGTCGTGCTTAGAATACAGCTAAGATCCATTAGTAACAACCAAATTATATGTACACTAATTTATTTATTTATTATTTTTTTCAGTTATATGGATTCTGTAAATGCTTCAGTGTAATCCATTCAAAGTTTAAAGCAGCATGTAAACAATATACTTATATTGCAAAGCTTAAAGTATCATTGCAATTAAAAGTTCAATTAAATAGATACAAAAAATAATTCCATTTATTTCTTGTTTGTAAAACTCATAAAAGTAGCATTTGGAAGAAAAAATATTAAAGAAATTAATGCAGCTTCAATGAAAACAGAATTTAACAAAAATTAAGTTTTAATTAGTTTAGAAAACATGCTTCCAGGTGGAGTGATTTATTACATAAGCTGTCTGTTTTTTGCTCCCTCTTTTTAAACATAAATCCCTAAAATGGAATTTTTAATTAATCTCTATGAGAAAGAAATGCCTGGAATTAAATCCTTTTAAACTCTGACTAAAACAAGTATAAATCCTTTGATCTCCGTGTGTAATGAGTAGTACATAAAGAAGTGTAAGAAAAAGACTTAAATTATTACTAAAAAGTTAGATACAAATGGGATCGTTTCCAAAATTTTAAAAGTATTTTTTTCAGAAAGAGCATGCTTAAAACCATCTGATCATTTTTTAAATAATTTGTTTACGTTTAATATTTAAAAAAATTACTTAAATCGGCGAGCTTTCATTGTTTACGCTTCTGTCCGATGACATCACAAATGATGAAATGCTATGCAGTGTTTCCATTCACAGAGCTAAATATTTAATTCGCATCTTTACTCACGTGTATTGGCAACGATAGGGTTGATAGCAAGCGTAGAGCGCAATTTTTATTCGCTTTTTAATTATCATAACGTGGAAACATGGTAGAAAGTTGCGCCAAAGAGCATCATTTGTGACGTCATCAAAACCACGATTTATTTGAAAAAGCGGACATTAAAAAATTTAATTTAAAAATAACTCTTGTGAAAATGAAAGTATTTTCTTGGTTCTTTTTTATTTTTATTTATTTATTTTTTATTTATTTATTTATTTTTTGCTTGTTCTATCAATTTCAGTGACAAAAAGTACTACTTTTGACTGAAGGAAACAACCCCATTCATTTGAAAAAATATTTCATACTTTAATTTTATTTTTTATTATATTTTTCTGGAATAAATTATTAATGATAAAGTTCGTATGCAATAATTAACAAATTTTGAAATTGAGGTTGAAATTTTATTTCTATTAGCGTGAGCTATCACAAAATTTTAAAATAACTGTAAATTTATCTAGAACCAAACATGCTTCCTTGTAATACCAATTTCGTTTGCTAACATGAGTTAAATGTGACAACTCAACCCCCAAGCAAATTTTATCAAATCCCCATATTTCGCAATTATAATAACTTTCTAAACATAAAAAATATACACGTATACTATGTAAAAAGAAACTATTAGTCATTATATTGACGATACAATGTGGGGGCGAACCCAACGTATATTTCACCTTTGTGATAGGGAATCAGGACCCCCCCCCCTTATCCCCAAGGAACAGCTCAAAACCACATACGACTCTAGACTTGGTCTTGTGACGCCCATTGCCTACTTAATTACCATCCCCAAGAAGGTGACTAGATACAGATCTATAGCGAAACATACGTAGGAGGTGGAGGTTTAGCGATACCCAGGTCGCACCACGAGAAGGCTCCTGCTTTTACGGTTCACAATAAAGACGATATTAATTCAATTCTTTCAAACTCCTATCTGTTACATTTTGGTGAAATGGAACTATAACTATCTCAGGGTCCATAAATAATGAGATACTGAGTGAAAATACATCAATATTAAATATTTTCTGAACGATCTACACAAATCAGGAATTTTCCACGGAAATAGTCGTGCAGTTATTCTAAAGTGAATCGCGCAAACACAGCAGTTACTAAAAGTACATTAATTCCAAATTAGTTCAACAGTCTCGTGACAAAAGTTTTCAGAACGCTCTTCACAATTTTGAAAGAGATTCTCTGATTCTGATTAGAGACACTCTTAAACAGATCAACACCCCCTTAAAACTAAATGCCGAACGCATTTGCAAGAAATATACTTCCGTCCAACACCCGAGCTGACTTCCGGTACACCTTTCAACGCTACCTGGCGGCAATACAATGATGGCGTTGACATAAAGATGAATCCAAACAATTGAAATCAAACTGTGAATGGGTGAATTTCAAAATTTAAATTTAGAAACTAACCAATTGGATTCCTCGCTATTAATTTCAAATACCTTCCGATAGGTGGCAGGTGTACCAAAATTTACTTTTCCTTGTTCTCTCATCTTGGGATCACTTTTGCTCTGTGTTAAAAGCGAGAAAGCGACAGGCATTTAGAATTAAGAGGGCGTCGAACAGATCCACGGAAAAGCATAAATCAAAATCAGTAGCGAGGAAGGCTGAAGCTTCCACCATGTACAGCATGTACATCAAAAGTACAACTATAGTCTTATCACGTTTGTCTTGGAATTTGTAAGCAGCCAGATGAAAAAATTTATCTGAATGAGGGTCAAAGGAAACATTTCAGAGATGCACGTGTTTTGTTCAATTCAATATGACTCTGTTATCTCAGAGGCATACGTCTGCAAAAACTGGAATCCCTGAAAACTAATAGATGCGTTCATTTCCGCCTGTAAACCGGATGTTCAGCTTTCCATCGAGTTCCAGAGTAATGAGCTATTACAGGATCAGCGACCAAACTGACTTTAACAATTAAGAAATATGCCCCAAGCATTCGGTGAGTGTTGGCAAATATCTAGTCAAATTTGGCACCAAAAAAAATTTCAAAAAAATAAAAAATGTCAGCTTGGCGATATTTTCAAAGGTTTATACACTGTTAAAAATTCAGGAAGATTTTCTGGTAATTGTTACTGTAAAATTGCCGACGCATCGCTGATTTTTACGGTAATTTATACCGGAGAAATAAGCGATCCCAGCGCCAACTGGTTGCTGTGGCCTACCAAGGAAACCGTAAAATTTTACAGTAACATTTGATTTTTACGGTAATAGTTACTGGCAACATGGATGCCAGTAACAATTACCGTAAATTTTCCGGAAAATTTTTAATAGTGTATAGAACTTCATGTGCAGTAAACTCCCGATTATCCGCGGAATAACGAGGCACGGTAATCGCGGACAAGCAAATTCGCAGATAACCCGAAAATTAAGTAAAAACGATGCTAGTGTGTGCATATAGTGCTTAAAAATGTCAATAACAAAAATCATGCATTTAAACTATACTTAAAATACACCACCAGCTCAGTTATTCCATCCGAGGGCTGCAGTTTCGTACTTTTTAGCACTCATCAGCCCGGAATAGGAATCACATGAGCTGGTGGCGAACAATCTCTTAAGGTAGCCAAGAGAGCCAAACAAGCTGGTAGCAAATGCAGAATTAGCAAACCAGCTAATTCTGCATTAGCTACCAGTTTGGTTGACTCTCTTGGCTCCCTTAAGAGGATTTTCGCCTCCAGCTCATGTGATTCCTATTCCGGGCTGATGAGTGCTAAAAAGCACGAAACTGCAGTCCTCGGATGGAATAACAGAGCTGGCGGTGTATTTTAAGTATTTCTGCCTTAGCCCTGGCTTTAGGGCGGTAACTTACTACAAGATTTAAACTATAGCTAACTGATAACAGTGCAAGTAAAAGCTGGAAAGGGTCGCAGATATTCGCAAACGGATTACACACGTACTAGAGCAAATCATGCAAGCAGATCAACTGCAACAGATCAAACACGCAAAAAGACGGGGAGAGTATTTTTTTTAAGACTGGTCCGGTCACTCGTTTATGTACGTAAGTAGTGCAGATCTAAAAAACAGTAAGTAAAGTAGGTCTGAAAATCACTAAGTAGTGAGGATGTAGAAAGTAGTATATAAACAGGAAGGTCTAAACACCAATTTCGCACCTGTTAATTTGAAATGTGTGCATTTATCTATATTCAGTTAATTATCACTTTTTTTTCCTTGAAAGTGAAACATCGCGGATAAGCCGCCAGCGGGTAGTCACATTTCCTGTTAACATACTGTGCAAAACTGCCTTGCCTCAGTACCGCTGGAATTACTTCTGAAGTCATTATTTCACAACTCAAAAACGTTATTTCAACACCATTTGACAAATGCACAATGAATTAATCGCAGTTATTTTTTTATAACTTACTATACAATATTTACTTATCATATTAATTAAAGCTAGTTTAGTTTAAACAAATTTCATTCAAATCAGTAGCATCCGTTTGCCCGGTTGTGCGACTGACTTCAACAGCAAATTAGTAGCACTCTAATATCTATTTCAATTCATAGTCAGATGTTCTTAAATTTTGTGTAGGTTTAAGCATCGAATAGTTATTCTTGTTTAATAGTTTAATCAGACCTAGCCTTTAAACAAATTTTGCTTACTGACATTTAAAAAAAAACCGCTTTAATTCAAAGATAATAATATTAAATGGGGGGTTTATTCTTGAAAAATTGTTACTTTATTTTTGAGCAATCACGATTGCTTATTGTTCTCATTTGACCGTTTTTGATGTTTCGTGCCTTTTTCAGCTTGGACTAGAAGCCTCTGCAGCACCACCGCCCACCGTCCTCTGCAGGCGGCGCGGCTGCTCCGGTCCTGAGCTATCCGCTTCTCCTGGTCGGAGGCGTCCATGTCCTACACACACGCACGCTCACACACACCTACGTGCATACACACAGGTCTACGCACACACACAAGCCTACATACTTACACACACAACTATGCACACGTAACCGCCCAGGAGGAGAGGCAGGCTTGGGGGGGGACAGGAGCTTTTTCAAGAAACAATTACTCTAATGAGTAGGGTCCTGTCTCAGTTCGTGATTGCGAAAAACATAATTTGAATTCAAAATTTCAGAATTCAAAGTATTTTTTTAAAATTATTTTTATTTATTTATTTATTTATTATTATTTTTTTGTTAAGCTATTTTTGGCCAGTAGTGTACTTTGTTATTTTTACCATTATTATTAATATTTGATTACTTATTTTTGTTCCTATTTGGAATTCGATGTGGCATTCTTTTGTGATTCAATTTATTTTCATGTCTTTAATTTTTCTCACAATTAGATATGTCCACAAGAAAAAAAAAAAAAAAACTCTGAGCTGAAATTCTTTAAATTTTAATCTTTAAAAACATTGATATTTTACCTCAAACATAATGCGTAATTGAATGAAGCAAACGAATGGATACTGTTACCACAGTATACTATAAGCCCCCCTCTTACGTAAAAATGACGTGTTTTGTTTCAAAAGAGGTTTTTTTTATCACTATAGTTGATTTCATGAAATAATTTCAATCATTAATCTATAAATTATATTCTTATTTTGCAAAACATGGGCAGATGTAAGGAAATTTAAGGTCAGAAATAATTAAAAGCAATACCTGTACGCCTGTTAATGGTCTTTAGAATTTTGCTCATTTCTTTAAATAATATGTCTGCCGAATTATTTAAAAACTATTCTTAAAATCCAAATTTATATGTTGTTCCTTGTTTGCAACAAAACATTCAAAAACCACAATTTAGAACGCATTTTATGCATATTTTCTCATCTTGCTATTATGGCTTTTAAGTCATTTCTGAATTTTAACAGCACTCATTAAAACAAACAAAAGCTCCATTTAATTTCACTGCTGCTATTCCGAGTTCTATTAACCTTCTATGCTGGTGAATTGCCTCATCAAGGTTTTCATCACGAAGCAGATGAAGTAATTATTGGATTCTCCAATTCTGTTGTTTGTTTCTTAATTAAGAAAATAGCTCCCGAAATTAAGTATATAATCACAAACAGTTATTCCTATAGGAATTCTTAAGTAATTATTATTCTTACGTCAACAACCCGTTGAATATTTTTCTCTGGTACAAATTGGGTGGTTTCAAGTTACTTGGAACAATTCGGTTAAATTCAAGACAAAATTAGCATTATTAAGGGGGTCCGGGACACATTTTGAAAATTTTTTTATTATGTACTTTAGAGTTTTGAAATTTTTTGAACTGATTCATCATTTATTTAATAAGCAAAACCATAACATAAATATGAAAAAAAAAATTTTTTTATTTAAATTTATTAATTTTTTTCAAAAAAATGGGGTTGCTTTAAATTGCTATAACTCAAAATATTGTTGGTCAATTTTCAATTTTTTTTCAAAAAAGTATGCACAAATATCTAAGCTTTAATTTTTATTCGGCGATTTTAAAAATATTGATTCAATAAAAAATAAAAAATATTTGAAGAAAAATTTCGAAAAATTCGAAGATACTTTTTTTTAAAAAAATCATAATTTTTGCAGTAAACGTTTTTTTCAAATTCGCCGAATAAAAATTAAAGTAAATTGCTTGAAAAAGATATGCTCCAAGTTTCATTACTTTATCTGTATCGGTTCCTGACTTATAAGAGTTTGAATGCAAGAAATCGGGAAAAATTGCATCATGGAGAAAAACGCGTTTAAAGTTTCAAAGTTATGTACACATTCGTTAGATGCATGCAACAAAAATAACTATAACTTTCGTTCTATTTAAGGTAGAAACAAGATTCAAACGTCCTCTTAAGCAGAAAAAAACGAAGCAATTTTTCAAATTATAAAAAAAAATTGCAAAATTTGAGGATTTTTGTGTCCCGGACCCCCTTAAAAGGCCACAGATGAAATAATTTTGCATACACTTGTAGCTTTCAAAACAGGCGTATGTGTTTGTTTGTTTGTTTTTTTTTTTTTTTTTTTTTTTAATTTAATGTTGCATTAATATTTGGCATTACCTCAGGTTTCTTTCACTAAAGTAACCATTTCATCGTTTATTTTCCTTGCATTATTGAAGTTTGATGATCAGAGCGCTAGAAGATTACGAACCCCCTTTTTTTTTAAACTTATTTCTTCAACCCTTAATTGGTTGCACGGGGTTTACCAGAAACTTTGTAAGAAATCAAAACATTAAAATTTTGTAAGTCACAATTGGATAAAAATGTTCATCTTATTACGTTAAAACACTTTATTAATACCATAGTTATGATTATAATACTGATTTTTAATTTGGATTAAAAACAAGAATTTTAAAATCATACACAAACTTTAAAAGTAATGAAGCGTGTCATACTTCGCTTATGTGTATAATCAAAATTATGCAAATTAGGTTGAAATTGGCAATGATTTAAGAAAATTAGGAGTAAGAAGGCATAGATTTGCAATATCAATTAGCTTATTTTGTTAGAAACATTAATGTTAAAATTTCATAAGCTTACCAAAAGCCAGTAGTAATTTCACCATGAAATAATTCAAGCACTCACTCGTTTCATCTTTCAATTTACTTAAATACTGTTAATAATAAAAACAGCAATAAAATAATTAAACCATTTACATTTGTAGATATTTATTTCAAACAATCAGTTTTTCAGGACCAACACCAGGAATAATTATTTAGACTCCAAACACTAATCAAATACATATAAATGCTCTAATAAAGTAACACGAGGATTTAACTGCTGTGTATTTTTTATCACGGTGCAAAGATTGCTGTTATTGTTTAAAACTGCTATTTCTTCTCAGTTCGACGATCAAAAACAGATGTAGTCCATTCCACCAAACATTATCCTTTTCCACAATGCAAAATCGATCGAAAAATTTCGCCAAATGATAAATGTAGTCTATTCAACATATATACATAAATTTTGAATTCATAAATGGATATGGAAAAAGAAGAGCGGTTCGCAATGTAAATTTTTAGTCCATTTCATGACTTGGTTTCAATTTGTAAAGCGAATTTAGATTGCATATTTTCGATTTCCGTTTGTTTCATATTTATCATATTCAAACAAATAGCTTAAAGCCTGACTTCCTTTTTCGAAAATATTATTCGATAACTTTTCTTGTTCTGCACGGTTTCAATACATTTGAATTTTAATAGACCAACCCTATTTAATTTATTTCAATTCTGTTTTATTTTTAAAAATCATTTAAATTAGACAATTGCTTTTGAAGGACCAGAAAAAATGTGTAAAATGGAAGCAAAGATTTTCATATAAAATCACTAGCTGACCCAGCAAACGTTGTTCTGCCATATAAATATTTTCTAGTGAATATTTTGGATGTTAATTAAAAAATAACGAATGAATTGTATGTTTATGGGGATGAGATTTTTGACAGAAGGAGGAATGGAGCGCTGTAGACGATGATCCCCGATAAATACAAAAAAAAAAAAAAAAAACAACCATTCATTTTCTCAATACAGTAATACACGCAAAACACACACACACAAATAGACAAAATTTTGGTAACGCTCAAAATTGTGCATGCACTGCTTTGTGATAAAAAAAAATGCATTATAAAATTTCAAAAAGACGCGACGCCCCCGCAAAACGTCGGAAAACTCTATGATTTAAATGAATAATAGAGATTTCTGATGTTTAATTTTCCTGATCGGTTAAAGCCTACCTTGCAATTTCTCAACGATGGCCAGTCAATAGCCTTCTTTGAATATGGAAAATTCCAGTACTGGAATCATTCATGATCAAAAAACAGATTCGTAATTTTTTGCTCCTAATTTAAAACAACTTATATTTAAAGCAGTTCTTATCTCAGAAATTCCAGGATACACATACCTGCATTTATATGTACAAATCTAAATCCAAAGAGCTAAAACTTTTTTCTTTAAAAATTGACCAATCATTTTACTTAGAAACCAAAATCGAAGAAAACGAATTGGTATAAGAGTAATATCTAACACAAAAAAATCTCCTGTCGGCTCGACGTTTTTTTTTTTTTTTGTAATTAATAAATTTAAAAGTTTTTTGTTGCCATCTTCTGTTTGTCTACAAATAAAATGTTTGTAATTAATTTAAGCAAGGCTTTTGCAATAATTTTCAACAATAGTTTTCACAATGATTTTCAAGAATTGTTTTTACTATGATTTTCAACAATGGTGTTTACAATGAGTTTCAGCAATGGTTTTTACAATGATTCTCAAAAAAATAGTTCACGATAGGTGCACCTTGATTACCTAGCGGTATGAAATATACTTTACAACCAACCTATTCTCATACTTACCAAACACACACAAAAAATTTCAGAAAAAAAAACCGGTCGAGCTGACAGGAGATTTTTATATATTAGATATTACTCTTATGTACCAGTTTCGTTTTTTTTTTTTCGATTTCTACATAAAATGATTGGTCAATTTTTAAAGAAAAAAGTTTTAGAGCTTTGAATTTAGATTTGTACATATAAATGCAGGTATATGTATCCTGGAGTTTGAGGTAAGAGCTGCTTTAAATAAAAGTCGTTTTAAACTAGGAATAAAATTTACGAATATGTTCTTTTAACATGAATGATTCCAGTACTGGAATTTTTCACACTCAAAGTAGGCTACTGACTTACCATCGTTGAGCGATTGCAAGGTAGGTTTTAACCGATCAGGTAAATTTTCCATCAGAAATCTGTTATTCATTCAAAAAACATGCAAAGTCAGCTTAAAAAAGCTTTTGATTAATGACAGCTTTCTCTTTGCCTTAAAATTTCGTCAAACGTCGATGACTCTTCGGTGATTCAGTTTTCACATAAGTAACCATTTGAGCATTTAAATCGAGGTATTGGATCAGTCCTTCTGCAAAGTCTACCCGACGACTCGTATTTAAAATTCACGTAATGCGGAAAAAGTTCCACAGTCAAGATTGAGAATCAAACAAATTTGCTATCAAAAATATTTGTATCAAAAAATCGGACAAAGCTTCTTGATACGTTTTTGTTTTTTTTTCAAATAATGCATTGAAACATGCTACTCGATCACAATAAGGTGTTTTAAAAAAAAAGAAGAAAACGATATTCTTAGAAAGTAACTATCATTGTCATCTTCAGTAGCACGCTTATCGCTAATGTTTTAATATTAAGTTTCATGTTTTTATAATGGAATTACAAAGGGGAGGGTGGCCCAAAGTGGGTAGGTCGCCCAAAGCGGGTAGGCCTTCGTATGCCCCCGCATGGTGTGTCAGCGGCGATGCATACGTATGTCGTGTTCACCCGAACACCACCGAGTTTAAATCAGCAGTAAAGCGGCAGTAAAGCAGCATGGCGCAACCAGGCTTAAAGTTAAAAAAAAAAATAATACTTTTTTTTAAATGAAATTTTGTAAATTGTGATTAGAGTCGAAGAGAAGTTTATTTTTTTACTGCCAATAATATTACGTTATTTTGACACCATCCACCAACAAACTACGATGGTCATTCGTTTTTTTTTTAAATTATTAATTTAAGATTATAATTATTGAAAAAAAAACGTATTTTTTGGCCGAGCGGATCGGGCAAAGTGGGCATAGGAGTATTTCAAATTTCTTGAAACATGTGCTTACTATTTCAATTGCATAAGTATAACTTTAAAAAGTTATTTTTTTATGATGGCAATTAATTAGTCTATTAATTTAGTCAGTTATTTTTTTATGTTTTATAACAAATGTACTGACTTTAGATTGGATAAGTGTAACTTTTTTACATATTTTTTTTTTATAATGGTAGTTAGCTAGTCAACTAATTTAATCATTTATAACTTCATATTTGATTGGAAAATGTACCAAATCACAATTAGGACAAAGCGGATTTTTCAAGTGTTTGTAATGTTTGATAATAAATAAATATTGGGTTTGAAATCATTTAAAAATCACTTTTTATTTTGAAGTTCAGGGGAACCCTGCTAGGAAATAAAACCCAAATTATTGCAATAAAAAGTCCAAAACCTACTATTTTCGAGCATTCTTTGAAAACCTGCTCGCTTTGGGCCACCCTCCCCTATTAATATACAGCATACATTAAGAAATCGTTAATAGCGTGAATTAAAACCACAACTTGATCCCACAACAGTTTGTGTTTATTATATTTCCGAACTTGAGAATGTATCCTTTGCGTCAACACGAAGGTCCAATCGAATCAGTTAATAGTTGTCCTAAGATTGAATAGATAAGAACGGTTATTTTTTTGATCGGCAACAATCCAAAGTCAAAGAAAGTAGATCCTATTTTATTAATATAAACAACTTCTCTAGACAAATTTCAGTGAAAACCTGCGAATCTTAAGAAAGTGAAATAGCCCTGTAATCTCTACCACTTCATAGAAGCCATAAACTCAAACCAGTAGGTTTAAGCTGTCGTTATTTCATGTCCCTCTAGTCCAGGTAACCTAGACCATGTCCTGATAACATGCCGCAGTAGAAGTTCCACCAGTCCATGCTCTCCCTCACTCCACAGCAGCTCCGCAATGGCGCCAATACATTCAAGAATATGGGCAGGTAAAACAGAACGGAGACAAGAGCAAGATGAAAAAGTCTGGATTTTATCGACAAATGTCATGCAATTCATAAAATAACTGCGTAACATGGCCAAGAAAGTCTGTGCAGATATAGTGCACTGTTGGTGCCTAGACACTAGGCTGTTTTCCCAACGTACCAGCCATGAAGGGGAGAAACTCTCCAAGTAGTATTTGCTCTAGCTTTGTGCAGAGAGACAATCTGGCTAAGGAAGTCTGCACAGATCTAGTGTCCTGTTAGTGCAAAGACATACCAGACTGTTTACCGGCATACCAGTCATAAACGGGAGGAACTCTCCAAGTAGAATTTGCTCTAGCCTTGTGCAGAGAGACAATTTGACCAAAGATGTCTGTACAGATCTAGTGCCCTGTAGGTGCAAAGACATACCAGGGTGTTTACATGCCTACCAGTCATGAACGGGAGGAACTCTCCAAGTAGAATTTTCTCTAGCCTTGTGCAAAGAACCTCGGGTGCAGGGAGTTCATCAGAGGCGGCAGCAAGAAGGTCGTTTCCCTCTTTGGCAAACAAATCCACAACCTCATTTCCCATACCTCCAACGTGGGATGGGATCCATTGCATGAAAACACTGGTTTTCTGTGATCAAGAAAAAGGTCTAGTACTTTTACAAGGACGAACTTTTACAAGGGGAATGCTATCTTCCTCTCAAAATGAAAACCGCTGCTTCAAATGAAACAAACAGAAACTCAATACGAACAAACCTAATAAATAAATTTTTAACATTCTAAACTAGCATTTTATGTGCATGAAAAAGAATATAGAATAAAACTGGTATTTTTTAGTTCATTATTACAATTGTTTTAAGTTTCACATCTTTTCTTTATAGGCCGGTAAGTTGCGTAGAATTTTCCGATTATGTAGGGTAATTCTGCGTACATATAAGTTTTCGGCTTATATGCTACATATAAGCTAGAAAATCTCCCGTCAAGGTATGACGGGTGAAAATTGTTTCTACATTTGAACGAAGCAATTACCTGTTTGGTGATATTTTAATAGTTGAAATGTTAACCCTAACTCCAGTGAATGAACTCCAGTATATAGGGTTCACTGTTGACCACTTTTTCGTTTCTTCATTCTCTTAAAATGACAGTCTTACCAGTCTTACAACAATTAAGCGACCGGATCCAGTTTAGCCTTGCAAAAATAAGCATTTCCCTGCATGTCAAACACTGCCAGAAAATATTATCAAATTATACATAATTTATTGAATTTTTGGTGTTTCCACAATGAAATAATGCCGTCACGCATGCTATTACGCGAGTTTCATTGTTGGTGATGACAGAGTGTTACTCGATCAATGATTTTGGCTATTATATATATATATATATATATATATATATATATATATATATATATATATATATATATATATATATATGAGGATACTCAAAAAAAAGAAAAAAAACAGAGAAGTCGTGATTTTAAAAGTATTATAGCTCTGTTATGTTCAGAGCGCAGATTTTTACCACTTTCTCCTACGCCAATAATGGGGACTCATAAGTAAGTAGATGCCACCTACTTCTGAAATGTATAACAAATAGTTTCAAAAATCTGAATTTTGAAAAGTTCTACTGTTCGTTTAAAATGTCCACAAATGTGTAATACTAATTGATTTTGTGAATGGGAATTAACTTTATACTGTCACATATTATTCCATCTCAACCTTTAAGTAAACCCTGCTTTCAGTACTTTCTATTTCTGATCGTTACCAATATTCAACAGATTTATTGTTTGGAAATACAATTTGTGCGTGGCAGTCAACATTACATCTCCTAAACCAGATATCTGCTTTATATTCATGCGATTTTCATCCTTCGTTTGGCTGCGTTCCGCTTCCATATAATGACATTTGTTTCAAATTATGTATTCTAGAAACTTCGATAATAGTGAATCGTTACCTCTCAGTTAACATGGTTGTTTTGAATTTACATGCATTTCATATTATTGTACAGCGAATATGATCAATGTGTATGCATTCGCGATTTACAATTTTATAACTCGGTGAATGTTTCACGTTTGAATATTTAGTGTTTACAGAAACCACATCAGAAAGATAATCCAACTGCACAAAAATATGTTTCTTAACTCTTTTTAGTGAAGTGTTTAAGTGTATTAAGTGACCGAATTGTGTTTGTATAGCTCTAAGCAGTCCAGGGGTGCCCAATTAGGGGGGGGGGTCATAGCACAGACTGCACCATTGAAATTTTTCCGGAGGGGGTATTTTTCACATTTTTAGGGGGGCTCTTGCTATTGGGGGTCTTTGCGAAATTTGGGGGGGGGGGGTCCTAAGGGGACCTTGTTCTTAGGAGGGGGCAACCCTGAAGCAATTCAATAACCACTTGTTAATTGGAGAAGCGTTAATAATTATGTAAATTCTAGTAAGTTGAAGCTTTGATATGATTTTTTTTTCAGTTCTCTAATTAAAACGTCATTTCAAGAAGACGGGAAGACCAAAATATTCCTCCAAGTGTAAAAGGGTAGACACCGTTGAGTCATACATTACTCTCCTTATCTCAAGAAGTTTCCTCAAATATATGTCAGGAGAAAAATGTTTATTTGTTTCTTTATTTCTGTTTTGCTAAAGAATAACATATTTACGAATTCTAATTAAAAGATAAATAATTATCGCAAACAGTACACTCATTCAGCGGATGATGCGATTACTATTTATTCATGCATTAAATGTAGCTTGATATTAATTTGTTATGTTAGAACTCCAAAAACTGTTGGTGGTCCAAAAGTAACAAACGCGGAATTGATTTAGGTATTATATAAGTCGGAATACTTTGATTGAAATAAGTTGTAATTATGAATGATAATGCTAAAATACATGCGAACTGTTTCCCACGAAATAAATCACAATTCTTGAAATGCAACAACACGGAGGAGTATTTCCTGCTCTTAATTGTAACTTATAATTATTATGTTTTATTTACACTTATTTTGCTGGAATTCAGAAAGAAATTCCATTTTATAATATCAGATTTTTTTTTAATTTATTAATTTTAAGATCCTCTCTGCAACTTTTTTTGAGGTAGCGTCAATTTTATCATTTTTTTATTTAATAAAATTTAGTTATTTAATTTTGTACAATGCAGGAGTCGGAAGTGCGACTTTTGGGGTTGAAAATAGATGTATTTCCCATCGATTAACGAGAAACAGTTTACATCTTATACTTTTACTATTGTTATTTTTATTTTATGAAGTTAAATTACTTTTCCCACAATAATTTCTACTTTGTTTTGAGCAGTTGACAAAGGATTAAGAGTTATTTTTTTAAGAACCAAACGATGAAAAGCAATGAATTACTTTCAACTTTTTTCACCTTTCCTTTTTACTTCCTTTTACAAAAAAGGATGTATTGTATTCCCGAAAAAAAATTCACTCAAAAATCGGCCTTAATTTCCATTTTTCTCACCTCCGAATGAATGTTGAGTTTTTTTTTTTTTCAACCCGACCACACGTGGATAGATGCCTAGGAATGTACAGACACCCGAAACATCCGTTTTGACAACCCCCGAGTCAATAACAACGAATTTTCTCGTGACGTCCGTATCTACGTATATATGTGCGTATTTATCTCACATAACTTAAGAAAGGTATGTCCTAGAAAGTTGAAATTCGGTACGTAGACTCCTGGTGGGGTCTAGTTGTGCAGCTTCCCTTTTGGTTGCATTCGGGTGTTTATAAAGGGGTCTTTTGCCCCTTTTTGGGGGATAATCATTGTTAATTTTGATGTAAACTCAAGTTGTGTTATAATTTGTCGGACACTGGGCGATATATCGCCAGTCATTTGGTCACCAAGCTTTTTCGCCAACTTGGCGATAAATTTGGCGATTTTTATTTATTTTTTTAAAATTTGGTTCCAATTTGGCCACTGTTTATGATATTTAGAGAGTAAACAATTGAATCACATTAAAATTGCCAATGATGGGGAAATGACATTAAATTGGAGTAAAAGGAAGTCATGTGATGCACACATCAGCTCGTTTACAGCATGTAATAAGTTTAAAAAAACATAGTTAAGAAAAAATTAGATTTCAGCTCTATTTATTTGCAGTAAATAAAATTACACTATATGTACTGAGATGTTAATCAATGTTGGCAAATAAAAGTCACTCGTATAATGGTTAGATTACACTGTGGAACTTTAGTAGCAGCAACTTTTTGCAGTTTTCTCCACCCACTCACAGAGTTACCACAAGTATTGACGGAACAGACACGCCATGCAGTATGAAAAATTTTCATTGGATAAAACCTGCAGGCTAGGTACAACTACTGCATGTAATTGTCAGCCACACCGTGCAATATTTCCCCGTAGAAATACACGGAGTAGCAGGAAAAAATTGAAGATGGTTGTACCGAGTAATAAGACCATAAGGCTCAGTGCTCTTTTTGTTGTGCGTATGTTAATGCATAAGTTACTCAATGAAGTTTAGAAACGCAATCATGCATTTGTAACATTTCACAAATATTCAGCATTTTATCATGATATGGTTAGTAGCGAGATTGTATTGTTTAATGAATTCAACAATTTGATGCTTTGCGTTAAACTATCGAACCGATTTTATTTGATCTAGATTTACTGTTCCGATGATATTTCACACTACTGCAATTGTTTAACCTTTGAAATCATTTTATCGAGCTGTGAATAAACTTCGTTTTGTAGTATTCGGTTGGCAGGATCATTTCATAGACTTGATAGTAAGTTTTGAAGCTGGATATTGATAAAATTTTGTAATGAAATTTGAGTCATTTTTCCCTCATGGAAGTCATTATCAACCATGTTTAGCTTTTTCAGAAAAGATCTAGTAAATTCTAGTTGAAAAAAATTAATAGCTAAATATCATAATTATAGTAAAGAAGGCTCTCTAGATTTTTCAAAAACAATCACTAAAACAAAGAAACTCGAAGAAAAAGGGTCATTTAAATGGAGGGGTAAAATGTTTGAAAAGAAGTTTTTAACAATGGGAAATGTGTGTGGAAAGGTTTTGTGGATTTTCCCCAAATGTAACGTTTATGGGTAATTTTAAACTTGGGGAAACTTTATTTTATGAGACAAACGCTAAAGTATATTAGTACATTTTTTTTTCATTGGAATATTCTTTGCTTTATTGTAAGCAGTTCATATGGCAAAGGTAATAATGAAAACTTTTGAAATAGTTGCCTCTTCTTCGCAAAAAAAAAAAAAAAAAAAAAGCTTTTAAAATGTTACTAAAACATAGAAATAATCGGTTTTAATGAAATAATCTATATTATTGTATAACTTATTAATGTACTTAAGGTTAATCAATGATACATGTGGAGTTTGAGCAAGCGGTGACTGGGTGGCGAATGAGACCAATATTTTTAGTCAACACTTTTCCCTCTTCAGTCGCCACAATATGAGGGGTGCCCGATAATCTTGATCTTTAGGATGAACCGAATTTTTCCCTAAACAGCATAACTCTGGAGAAAGAATGTCATGCGGGGTGCCAAAATATTTATCATGGTTCTTATGAATAAACAATTTTTTTTCGGATTTTGCACTCTATTGTTATATAATTGTGTTGAAGAAAGTTTAAATGACATCTGTTTCACCGAAACGCAACTTTGCAAGTTTTATGCACTATAAAAAGAAAGAGGCGAGAATGAAATTAATTAAGACCATAAAATAAATCACGCCCACTTGCAAGAAAAAAAGAAAATTCTGACGCCGGCTTTTCTTGAAGTAACCGCTTCCATTTCTCTTACCCCATCGAACAACAAAATCCATCTCGTTGAACCCCGAGAGACCTTGAAAGCCATCTCCCGCCAAAAACTCGTCCACTTCGTTCGATGATATACTCTGGGAGGCGAATACTGCTGTGTCACGTAGGTTGTAAAGTCACAGGTTTACGACGGGTTCAAGTTTGAAAGATGACTCCACTTAAAACTTTCTTTTATTTCGTTCCACTCTTCTTCAAATATACACTCTTAATGCTGTGTAGCAGCGCGTGTGTGTGTACTCAATGATTCGGAACGCTTTGTTTGTGTTTCATATTGCTTGGGTTTTTTATGCGCGTGTTGTAGCATATTGATGGTGCTTGGTTTATTTAAAGGGCGTCGGCTAAATCTTGAATGTAAATAATGTAATTTAAGGGTGCATACAAATGCCTACCACTGCCGTGGACAGGTAAATGGTAGTATTTACAGAAATGAGTTTGAGGTATTTCAAGATACGTGTTTTTGATTTAATATTAACAATGGGATCATTTCCAAAATTTTAAAAGCCTTTTTTTTCTGAAAGAGCATGTTTAAAAACATAGAATCTGACTTTTTTTTGAATAATTTGTTTACGTTTAATATTTTTAAAAAATTACTTAAATCAGAGCGCTTTCATTGTTTACGGCTTCTGCCGATGACATCCCAAATGATGAAAGGCCATTCAGTGTTGCCAATTCACAGTGCAAAATATTTAATTTGCATCTTTACTCACGTGTATTGGCAACGATATGGTTGATAGCAAGCGTAGAGCGCATTATTTAATTCGCTCCTTGATTATCATAACGTGGAAACTTAGTAGAAAGATGAGGTAAAGTGCATCATTTGTGATGTCATCAAGACCACGCCTTGTTTGAAAAATCGGACATTTAAAAAATTAATTTAAAAAACCTGTTGGAAAAATGAGAGTATTTTCTGGGTCCCTCACTTTTTTTTTTGCTCATTCTATCCATTTTAATGACTAAAAGTAGTATTTTTGACTGAAGGAAACCACCCCATTGGAAAATGTTGGAATGGGGTCGTTTCCGAAATTTTAAAAGTTTTTTTTTTTTTTTTTTTTTTTTATGAAAGAGCATGCTTAAAAACATAGCTATTGACCATTTTTTAAATAATTTGACAAAGTTTACTATTTTTTTTTTAAAGTTAAATCAGTGCGCAGACTCAATTTCATTGCTCGCATGACATCACAAATGATGAACTGCCATTCACTATTGCCATTAGCGCAGAGCGCACTCCTTTATGGTTTTGTTCTGGCAACGATTCGGTTAATAGCAAGCGTAGAGCGCAATATTTAATTCGCATCTGAATTATCATAACTTGGAATCGCAGTAGACAGTAAGCGTAAGCATTCAGCATGCCAGTGAAGTACGCGCCAAAGTTCATCATTTGTGACCTCATAAAGACCACGCCTTGATTGAAAAATCGGACATTTTAAAAAAATAATCAAAAAATAACTGTTGGGAAGATAAAAGTATTTTCTTAATCCTTTTTTTTTTTTGCTTATTCTATCAATTTCAGTGATTAAAAGTAGTACTTTTGACTGAAGGAAACAATACCATTAGACGTTCTTATGGCGCTTTTTTTTTCAGCGAAAAAAACTAAGCAAAATTGTACAATAAAGCTGACGTACAACAGATGAAAAAAATGCAAAAAGTGACGAATGAGGCTAAGACCAACAAGGATACCGACGTCGGTGTCGCACAACCAAAACGTTCACGTTGAAAATTTTGAGCCATTGCTAGACAATAGAAATGATCTTTCCGATTTGTTAGTGAAGGAAGATTATGTCATGGAAATGACGCAAATGATCATGGATGCGTTAATGCTCTGCAAAGAATTACAGAGAAAAGTTCTTAATGACTGCCAAAAGACTATCATAGCCAACTCCTCTTTATAAACAGACCACGAAATCAATTTATGTTTTCTTTACGCATGTTGTACATAAAAGTCGATATAAGTACACATTAAACTTATTATACAATTAGTCATCACTAGAATGAAGTATTTTGCTATCTACGGAACCAAACCCCTATTTTAACACTAGTATTAGGCCTCAATTTATGGGGTTTCGATTCACACGGCATTTCCGTGGAAATTAACCCCCACTTAAAACGAGGGTCTACTACTTTTTTCCTGCTGTTTCGTTGTGCAGAAAGAGTTGTAAGAAAAATTAATAAACTATTAATTTGAGCTTTTTCATAAAGTCACGTCAAAATTTTCGTTCAAGAGAGGGGTGAATTTTTTGACGCCACTGGTTTATGCGCTTTTGACTGTGCATGTTCACTGTTTAGCACGACTAAACATTAAGACTCAATTTGGAAGCATGAAAACAATAAGTTTCATAGTCCGCTGATGTAACGAAATTATTTTCTCGTATTTAGAATCAGTATAACAAATAACTTATTAATTTTATGTTAATACTAATGATACCCGCACGGCTTTGCACGTAATAGAAAAATTAAAAGGTCTTTTGGTTCGCCTGTATATTTACAAATAACGTATGGTGAATTTTCTCGCCAATTATCTTGTACCCATGTTACGGTTCCACGTTATGATCATTTCCTATCTCACCAATTCGCTTGTACCCATGTTACGGTTCCACGTTATGATAATTTCGTAATTTACTCGTCCATCTTATGATAGTTTTGTTCTTAAAATTGGAATAGAAAAAGAACCACATCGAATTTTCGAAAAATCGCTTCGAGGTGCATGTGCCCGTGCTACAAACTAACTTTGTGCCAAATTTCATGAAAATCGGCCAAACGGTCTAGGCGCTATGCGCGTCACAGAGATCCGGATAGACAGAGGGACTTTCAGCTTTATTATTAACTAGTGGCACCCGCACGGCTTCACCCGTAATAGAAAAATTAAAAGTCTTTTGGTTCGCTTGTATATTTACAAATAATGTATGGTGAATTTTCTCGCCAATTGGCTTGTACCGACGTTACAGTATTTCGTATCTCGCCAATTGGCTTGTGCCCAACGACGGTTCCACGTTATGATAATTTCGTAATTTATTCGTTCATCTTATGATATTTTTTTTTCTTAAAATTGGAATAGAAAAAGAATAAAATCGAATTTTCAAAAAATCGCTTCGAGGTGCACACCCCCATGCTACATACTAACTTTGTGCCAAATTTCATGAAAATCGGCCGAACGGTCTAGGCGCTATGCGCGTCACAGACATCCTACAGACATCCTACAGATATCCTACAGACATCCAGACATCCTCCGGACAGAGAGACTTTCAGCTTTATTATTAGTAAAGATAAAGACTATAATCTAACATTAATTTTATAAGCAACGCAAACGAAATTGCGATTAGATATACTTTATAAATGATTCAATAAATTTAGCAGTCAATTAACGGAAAACTTATTATCCTATGTATTAGTTTAGATATAGTTAAATTATCATTAATTAAAATATTTGACAGTTAGTACTTCTGAATTAGCATTTTTTCCTTTTTGAAGTCCTGGAATTTCGCCCACTGAAATAAATCTTCAACTATGCCCTTGGATAACGCAAAACAAATCAATTTTTTTTATAAATAAAAATGTATTCTAGCGTATGACTTTGTAAGCTAAAAAAAATGTTTAAACTAATTTTTTTTAAACTTAAAAAGAGTAATATAAGCATTTCTTTAAAATATATATTCCAATTTAATTACATCTTTGAAAATGTCAGTAAAATTAATTTTAAAGGAATTTGAATTAGATGTTGATTTTCCAATTTCAGGTAATTAAAATGAGCTATCTTCCTTTTAATTAAATTTCACTGCATATCTCAGCTATCTCTACGCTGTAGTTAATTGGAACAAAGCGCGCGGATTATATCTCTATTGATTTCTAGCACTGTGGGAAAGCAGGATTTTTTTTCTGAAGTTTATGATGAGAAAAGTTAATTAAATTACGAATCCATCCTTTTCCAAATGATATTTCATGCGTTTCTGAAGAGTCTTGACAAAGAAAAAACTTCATATTTTTTAGAAAATTTTTTTAAAAAAATGTAATTTGTATGTTTCCTGTTTGATGACATTATAATTTTTAAAAAAGCTATGCTTAAAAGATAAAGTGACTTGGGATAACTATACAGGTTAATTATGAAATTTTGCACTAATAAAGATACTTTATTTGAAAAAAAAAACATTGAGATTGCATTTGCATTTTTTTTTTTAATGTTTAGATCTTTATCTGTAAAATATTTACCAAAGCGGTAGTACCACTGTAAAACATTTTATAGTTTTAAAAAGATCTAGGCATTATTTAACTTCGCGCCAAGCACTTGAGAAGACAGTATTAACATTCTAGATGGCAGAGGTTTGGTCATACATTGCTGGTTAAAAAAACTGCATCACCCTCGCATTTTCACAGCCATGAGATTATGTGAGAAGTTTTGGTCGACCGATTAACGGTGAATGTATGTGAAATTCTGCAAAACTTATGAAATAAACATTTAACAGCAGGAATCCGATAATTGTTTACGTAGATCGGGGCTGTTTCCGGGCCAAGGCAAACTGCTGACCCCATGCTCATTTTTTCATTTCTGAACCTGCGTGTGAGTTTAGAGGAAAAAAATTATTTAACCCCATGTCAATTTAAGTCTAATGTCAGGATAAAGGTTTTTAAATTGTTACTCACCAGTTTCGCCCTATAGCACGAAGCAGAATCATCCTGAAAAATGACATTTGGAACTGAAATAGAGTGATCCCGGATAGTAGGAAGCAATTTCTCCTCCAAAATGCCGATATACACCTGAGCGTTTACTGTTCCTTGCACAAAGTGAAGCCCACCAACTCCTTGATCAAAAATGCGTCCCCAAATCATCTGGTATACGGGATGCTTGACTGTGTGTTGAATGCAATCGGGATGATATTCCCCTCCTTTGCGGCACGAGTGATGCAATATTTTTTTTACCACCACTGTAACAGTCTGTACATGGAATTCTACTGGAATATTATGATTGGCAATGTGTATTAAAGAAAAAGATTTGGGGTTATTGACCTCCCTTTTTATGCTATAAAACCAGAATATGAACGTCATGTGAGTAAGATCGGTATATGAAATTATCTTGACGTTGTAAAAAATAACCTTGTAAGCGCAACACACATTTCGTAAGCGAACGCATCACTGATCTATTGGGACAACATCTTCAGAGTACAAGGGAAAACCAAGCATTTGATGCAAGTACAGGGTGGCGACAGGAATTGTGAAAAAAAGTTCCCTGACTTTTCCCTGATTTCCCTGATTAAGTTTACCAAATTTCCCTGATTTACGTTATCAATGGTAATGGTTTTCTTTCTATGCTCTACTTGAAATCCATTGTATGTTTGAATAAAATGCAGTATTTTAAACGTTTTAAGTTGTGTAAAGTTGTTGAACTAAAGCTATATTTTAAAAAGATGCTACTTTTTTAATAAAATGGTTTTTAAAAAAAAGAGAGAGAATTTTTTGAGGGGAAAAAACCCTACAAAACAGTATATTAAATTTTTATACAATGGAAAGATGAAAGAAAATTAAAAAAAAAAACTTTACTTCCAGAAACTACTTAGCATAAGAATTTTAAGAAACTATTAAAATTACTCTTAAAAACATATGTGTATTTATGATAGAACTAAAAAGTAATTGAAATTATTTTGAACTAAGTTTTCAAACAGTATAATAATTGTTGCAAGAATAACAAGTAATAGTGAAAGAATAGAAGTAATGTAGCTATTCTTATATGACGAATTGACATATTTATGCAAACAGATGAAACCATTTGACATTCATTCATAGCGAGCTTTTCTCAAATCAAGAACATAGGTTTTAATGAATGAATACAGCATTTTAACAATAAAAAAATAAAGATATTTACGTAAGTACACAAGTTAACTCTATTTCAAATGATTTCAGTATGTAACGAAAAGAAATCTTAGATTGCTTTTGTAACAAACAATTTTGAAATGCAAGGAAAAAAAAAGCAATTAGTTAACTTTAAAGTACGTATATAAAATAAAAATACAACTTGGTTATAAAATTAAAGAATCACTTAAATCTGAAGAAAAGAAAACCTTTATAATCTGCAGTGACAACAAGTAGTATAACGGTAAAAAAAATTTTTTTATTGAAAGTTCAATTTTAGCAATTAAATTAAAAACGCGAAGAAGTAATAACTTTTAAGCTTTTATAGTATTAATTCAAAAACAAAAGATTTCTTCTTGAAATCGTGATTACAGTACGCTAATTACTTCGAGACAATGGAATAAAGGCAAAGGAGCTAAAGCATTAATGAAGGCTTCCTCTTTGCCTGTATGGTTGTTTATTTTACGTAGCATTGAAAGCGTAAAAGGAAATTTCAAGCTAGGTAAAATAAACAACCTAACAGACACAGAAGCAATCTTAGGAAGTTCATCCTGTGGTTAATAAGTAAGATTCAATACTTTGACGTTGAGGAAAAAAGATGCACAAATATGTGGCAGTATATAATCGTACCTCATTAATTTTATTTTTTAACAGATAATTGGCGGAAAATGCGTAGGGAATTTGAGTACTTAATTTTTGTAAAGTTTAAAAAAAAAAAAATTTTTCTTCATAAAATCAATTTTTCCTGATTTTTTGTTATTTTTTCAAAATTCCCTGATATTTCCCTGATTAATAAAGTTCCCTGACTTTTCCCTGATCTCCCTGATCTGTCGCCACCCTGAAGTACTTTATCCAAGACCATATGTGTATTTATAGTATTATTGCGCATTATATTTCATTACTTTAATTAACTTTTAAAATAAATATATTTTGCCTTATAAAAAAATTATGGGCTAAAGTTTTCGAAAAGTGATACACATTGGTAGCGTTGAGCATCCCCATATACTGTCAGTCCCGCTTAATCGGGAAACTGTTAAACGAATACCCTGTTAATACGAATAAAAGCCTCCCGGTACCGAATATTTCCTCATACACGCTATGTTAAAGATAACCGCTTAATCGAATATTTTCCATGAATAATCGAATATTGATCAATTTTCGCAAATATTTTTTCGGATTAAAAAAAAATTAATTAGAAAGAAATTAAGTGAGAAAAATTATTGACGTAAAAATGCAGAGTAATAGTTTTTTTCGATAACCAGCGAGAAAAACAACATGCATCATCAAAACATTTCCACTATTCTATCAAATTTCTTCTGTCTTTACCATTACAAAAGAATAAAACAATAGATAGCGCAGTTGAGAATTAAATTAAATAACACAAAGAAATATGCACATTTTAGACAATAATAAATTAATGAAAATGAAATGTGAAACACGGTAAACGAGGTGGGGAAATACAGAGTCAGATAATGTATTCCCAAAAGGCCATGAATAAGCAATCCACTATTATGGACTTTTTCAAAAAATTAATGTATTGAAAAAAAAAATGGCAAAATATAGATTTTATAACTCAAGTTGCAAGTTACTTTGAATAATTTTCATAAGTACTTGAAATTAATTATGAAACTATTTTGTCCTTTATTTTATTTTAAAAACGTCTTACCTACATCATTAATTATTCCCTTTATGTAGCTACGATTTATTATCATTGCGTTTTAAGACAAATATTTTCAATTTAGAAGGGTATATAAAATTTCCCCACTTAATAAAATACCCCGCTTAATCAAATAATATTTCTTAGAATCGACGATATTCGATTAAGCGGGACAGTATATTATAAACATTAATTAATGTTTCATTTCAAACCTACTTAATTTCAATTTTAATCTAAAGTATACTTTAGTGTATAAATAATAAGCGGATTTTCTTTACTGAAGATCTGCGATGCGGCTCATATATGCGAAGTATGCCGCGTTCAAGATTTTTTTTAAATATGTATAGCACAATAGTTTCAATGTAGACATATTTTTATATTTTGGTTCTTACACGATCCAGGCCGATGCTCTTTACACCAAGAAGTAATTAAAAAAATTGCGAGAAGAAGTTTTGAAAGAATGCATAGCGTAATTTGCATAACTTTTCTCAAATGCTGAAAACAAGTTTTATATAGAACTAGCCTGCGTGCCCGGCGTTGCACGGGCTACTTAAAAAAATGAAAGAGCTGTTCAATTGATGTTTTTGTATTATTCTGACATCAGTTTCTAAAGCGCTAAGGAGTAAATAAATACGCGTAATGCAAGGTTTGTAAAACACCAGTAGAGCATATTTTTGGCAAAAACCTCTTTAACGTTAATCATATTTATCAATAATACAAGTTATGAGTATTTTCAATTAGCACAAAAGATTAAAATATATGCATTCTCAACTATAATATGTGCTCACTTTAAACTGAATTAAATCTGATAGGATATATCTGAAATATTTATGTACAATTACAATCAGCTTTTTACATAAAATGACACACACTTTTTTGTTGATTACGTGAAACTAAAGCACCAAGACTTATTAAATACCAATAAGCATTAATTTAATATCAAGTCATCAGATTCCAATTAAGCTTTAGTTAAAATTCTTAAAAACAATCTTTTTTGTTCAACTCTGTTTCACTTAAAGAAATCCAAACAATCTTAATTTAACGTGTTCTTTTAACGATACAAACTGTATTGCAAAAATCGAAACAGGAAGGAAAAAGAGATTTATTACAATTCGAAAACTCACCCATGTGACGGGAAAAAGTTCAACAAAATAAACATAATTAGTCGCACATCCTAAATGTACCCAAATATGAGGCCGGTGAATGATAAACTTACACTTCAATCAATAAACATTACTAAAGAAACATTTTTCATATGCTGAAAAGAGTTCGTTGAATGTGAACGTTGAATGTGAAAAAATAAGAAAGGACAGACGATAAATGTCCGAGTAGAGCAACCAATTTTAAACTAATTAAAAATGAAATTCTAGATGGAAACGTTGTTTTAAGATTTGGACAGCAGCCAAAAAAATCTCTTTTGACACAATTATTAGAATTTTATTTGCTCACCCATATGCAAAATGGCAACAGGAAAGAAATAAAAATTCCTGAATAGCGTTATGTTAATTAACGTTCTAATTAATATCTCCGCTAATTAAAGTCATACAATTATGAGATGGGTCCTATTGTTTTCTTTGGAAAATTTCGAATTGATCGGTATCTCGTTTGACTCCCGATTCGCAGTGGTTCTCGAGAAGATCGATCTTCAGACAGACAGACAGACAGACAGACAGACAGACGCGAACAGATTTTAATATTATAGTGGATAGCAATTCTGTGACAGCAGGATATGAATAAATTAGGAACAAAGTCGTTCAAAATTGACCAGAATTAAGGAAGTTTACCCTTTTTTTGCACAAGTATATTTAAAATACATTTCAGTCTATTGCTAAACAGTAAGCAAAACGAGCTGATGTGTGCATCACATGACTTCCTTTTACTCCAGTTTAATGTCATTTTCTCATTATTGGCAGTTTTAATGTGATTCAATAGTTTACTCTCTAAATATCACCAACAGCGTCCAAATCGGAATCAAATTTAAAAAAAAAAATCGCCAAGTTGGCGACAAAACTTGGCGAACAAAAGACTGGCGATATATCGCCAAGTGTCCGCCAAATTATAACACCACTTGAATTTACATCGAAATTAACAATGATTTCCACCCAAAAAGGGGCAAAAGACCCCCTTTGGAGCATACAAATGCAACCAAAAAGGAAGGTGCACAACTAGATCCCACTAGGAGACTAAGTACCAAATTTCAACTTTCTAGGACATTCCGTTCTTGAGTTATGCGACATACATACACACATACGCACATACGTACATACAGACGTCACGAGAAAACTCGTTGTAAATAACTCGGGGATCGTCAAAATGGATATTTCGGGTGTCTGTACGTTTCTAGACATATATCCACGTGTGGTCGGGTTGAAAAATAAACTCAACATTCATTCGGGGTTGAGCAAATTGGAAATTAAGGCCGATTTTTGAGTGAAATTTTTTTCGCGAATACAATACTTCCTTTTTTGTAAAAGGAAGTAAAAAAGTACTTTAGTGCTCCATTACAGTGTTAATAGTAATTACTCAGTCGACTTTAAAGTAGTATCCTGTTAAATATTTATGATTAAAATCACTGAGATTCTGGATTTTAAGATGATTGGATTAAGTTATTTTTCTTTGTCGTCGCATAATATACCTTGTCTCTTTAGAAATTATCGGCGTGTGAAATTTCGAAACTGAAAAAAAGTCTTCCTCTTAATTAAAAGTTTAATTACTCACAGAGCAATTGACGTCAGAATAAAAATTTTCTTCTTTTTAACTTTACTTATAATTGAAAAATGAAGTTTTGCAGCTATGCTTTAATAATTCAGTTATGAGCGGCACTAAAAAGAAAAGCAAAAAAAATTTTTTTTTTTTTTCAGAATATTGAAACACTTTGAAACTTTTTAATCATGAATATTAAAGAGTTTCTATTTTTGCAAGTTTACTAGAGAAAGAACTCAGCAGTGATATGAAAGCACAACACTAAAAATTACAAAAAATACATTTATACAGTAAGGAGGATAAAAGAAAATCTAAATTCGGAAAAAAAGAACCATTGTAGGGAGCAAAAGTTGTCCTTCGCACATACTTACACACTAGCAAAACTTATTCAATATCATTTAATATCTTCCGGTGCCCCAAGCGTCTCAAATATAAATAAAAATGGTTAACTTTATAAAGTTTTATATTAAAAAAAATTGATTTTAGTTTTTGCGCGAGGTGGGAAAGTTTTGGTTTAAGTATATTAATTTACGCAATTATTTGTATCGAAATACATTTATATATTACTGTGCCTTAGGGTCTCAGTTCTAGTTAAATATTGAACATATTTTGTGAAAAGATAAAACAAATTTTTATAAAATACATATACATACATATATATATATATACACATACATACATACATACATACATATATATATATATATATATATATATATATATATATATATATATATATATATATATATATATATATATATACATATACATACATATACATATATATATATATATAGATATATATATATATGGTAGGTATAGTTTCGTAAAATTTAGAAATAAAATCTACTTATATTTTAGGTGTCCAAAAACATGTTAAAAAGTCACACATTATTGAAAATGTAATGGACGTATTATTGCCGTGGGCAGTAGAAAGGCAGTATCTGCAACTTTTTCAATTTCTTTTTTTTTTTTTTTTTTTTTTGTATTTTTGTCATATCTTGTACGTTATCTTTATTGTACATCCTTGCTTATTTGGTACCCGCTGAAAAAAAAATCGTAAAAAAAAAAACATTTAATTCCAGCTTTTCCCTATTTTACAAATACAAAAGTGACGACCAGCAACAGGCTCTGGGTCCAACTAGACTGATCCTAGTCAATTTACAATCCCCAGTGAAGATCAATGGCCCTCTTAAAACTATCTACCCCCTTGCTCATTACCACCTCTTTCGGTAAGCTGTTCCAAGTTTCCACTAACTTGCTATAATAACAATTTTTCCTAATATCCATGTTAGCCTGAGATTTAAATAGCTTAAAACAATGACCCCTTGTCCTGTTTTCAGTGCTTAACTTCAGCCCCTTAACATCTTTCATTTTAATAAATTTAAACAACTGAATAATGCCCCTCGGTCTCTTCTTTGCTCAAGACTGTACATTTTTAGTGGAAATCCAAAACGCATTACTTCATACGTCACAAAAATTCACTTATTCTCACAGTGCCCTCTACTTGACCACGGCAGCGTAGTTTAATTTAGGTGTTTTAATAAAGTGCAATAAAATTGATCAGTATTGACAATTGTTTCGTCGCATCCAACTATTGTTCGCTAATTTTATTTCATGTTCTTAAAATTCCAATTCCTTGTGAAATAGCCAAGGGCGGATCAAACTTTTCGTTGGTGGTTGTAATTTAACTATGGCCGCACGAAATAACATTCGAGAGCCTCATTTGATCATTTTTAGTAACTGAAGTCCCCAAGATGTGGTATTAGGCTATATTTAGGTTTCGTGATTTTTTTTATTGAAAAAAAAAATCAAAAAGTCGGAATTTTTTTCTTACTTAAACCAATTTTTTTATTTAAATCAGATTTTTTGAGTTTTTTTAAAGTGGTCAAAAATTTGCAGACAGTAATTACTTTACATTTATAAACATAATATATATCATATAATAGATGAATACATTCAATTTAAGATAAGTTCTCTAACTAATTCAATAATATTTTAAGATTTATAAATACGTTATAATCCTTAGATAAAATGCGAGTTTGTTTTATGCTTTGCCTAAAGATATGTATAAAAAAAACTCCACTTTTTTTATTTTGTTCTAAACTGTAATTTTGGAGTAAAAGCAATATAGAGTGAAAATCTGTTTGTTACACACACAGAACGAGGAATTTATGTAGTTTTTCCTGTTGAAGTTAAGATAGCACAGTAAAACCTGTAAAGTTGACCACCCTTGTAAGTTGACCACCTGTCTATGTTGACCGCTTTTGTCAGGAACGGAATTAGCCCTATCTCATATAATGAAGGAAAACCTCTGTAACATGACCACCTCTCTATCTTGACCACCTGTCTATCTTGACCACTAATGTACGCCAAATTTGGTCTGAAGTATTGTAAAAAACCCTTTGTAAGTTGACACTTGGTTTATCTTTTTAAACATAAAGCTTATGCTGCTCTTTATTCTCCAAACTTGTTTTTCATTTATTGTTCTATTTGAGATAGCTTTTTGTAAACTCTGTTCAATGAAAATAGATGTCAGTAGAAAAGTTCAAAGTCTTTTCTTTCAGTTGCAATACGTTGTGGCAACACAGGAATTCTGCTAAAAAGAGCAGGCATTCTATACATTTTGGGCCCCCTGCAACAAAATATGTAGGGCCTCTCCCTTGTGGCCAGCAGTGTCTATTTAAAAAGCGAATAAGCCTTAGTGCTAGTTTTTTTTCTTTTTTTCACCATTTTCTAGGGCCGTTAACCCTTTTAAGGACGCGGACCCCTCACACTGCGCTTACGCAGATCTGGGCCTGCTAATGAGTAAAGTAACATGTTTCTGGTGCAAGGGATTAAGAGATAGGACATTTTAATTTTGCCCTTATGAACTGGGAGTCTTTGTGCTGTAAGTTTGACATAAAAAGGCTTCAAAAAGAAAGTTAGTGGAACTTGAAATTATTAAAAAGTATGAAATATTAAAAGTAATTGAAAATGGAGAAAGCCAGGGAAAATTAGCTGGCATATATGAAATTTCTAAAACTACAGTGTCTACTTTAGTTAAAAACAAGGGGAAAATAACAAAAGTATTTGAATAGTATTTTTAATTATTGTTTCACTTTCAATAATGTTTAACAATGAAAGTGGAGCTAAACAGAAAGAGTAAGGGTGAATTCCTCAAAAAATGAAAACATGGTGCAAGAAATGACAAAAAAAAAAAAAAAAAAATTACCGCCTTTTATAAGTTGACCACCGGTCTAAGTTGACCGCCAAAGTACTGCACCGCGAGTGGTCAACTTACACAGGTTTCACTGTATAATGCAGTGAAGTCAAATTAAGGTCAATACATTCTAAAATTGCAAAATTAAACTGTAAAAGTAAACTGATTTTAATTAATGATTTTCTTTAAAAAATCAACTTAATTCAAATCAATTGATTAAAATCAATGATTTCTTTGAAAAAATCACTTGATTTAAATCACGATTTAAATCAAGCTGATTCAAATCAACGAACCCTGCTATATTTGATATGGCATGTACGACAGTATGTTCAAAAGAGTAACTTTTGCACCCCGCGCTGATTCTTTTTCCCGAATTTCAATATTCCGCTCCACCCTACTGCATATTAGGTTCCTTGCCTGTTCGAATACTTTTCTCGTAACGTAAACTTGATACGTAAATTTTTCAAAACTTTTATATCAAAATTTCACAAATTAAATTTACAGCATTAAATTATGCATACTTAAAGCTGGATTTTTTTTTTATTATTTCAACATATTCAATTTTTCGAATAATTAAGGCACATCACTTCAGATTTTGTCCCAAGGTTCATGTCACTCTCCTAACCAAGAAATGAGTTCAATTGTTGTATGTAAAAAGAAAGGTTTTACAAGTATGGTGTGAAACAATACTGTTTAATTGTAACCATTTTGTTTGATTTCAGTATTTTATAGATCTGATTTGTCTGGCGTTCTGATTATAATTTTGAATTTCAAAAATGATGTATATAACGTTTTTACTTCCTTTTACAAAAAAGGAAGTATTGCATTCGCGAAAAAATTTTCACTCAAAAATCGCCCTTAATTTCCATTTTGCTCACCCCCAAATGAATGTTGAGTTTTTTTTTCGATTCGACCACATGCGGAAAAGTGCCTAAGAATGTATAGACACGCGAAATATCCATTTTAACCATCACCGAGGTAATTACAACGACTTTTCTCGTGACGTCTGTATGTATGTGCGTATGTGCGTATGTATCTCGCATAACTCAAAAATGGTATGTCCTAGAAAGTTGAAATTTGGTACATAGACTCGTAGTGGGGTCTAGTTGTGCACCTCCCCTTTTGGTTGCTTTCGGATGTTCCTAAGGGGGTCTTTTGCACCTTTTTGGGGGGAAATCATTGTTAATTTCGATGTAAACTCAAGTGGCGTTATAATTTGTCGGACACTTGGCGATATATCGCCAGTCTTTTGGTCGCCAAGTTTTGTCGCCAACTTGGCGACAAATTTGGCGGAGTTTTTTTTTTTTTTTTTTTGGTTTCAATTTGGCCATTGTTGGTGATATTTAGAGAATAAATATTGAATCACATTAAAATAGCGAATAATGGGGAAATGACATTAAATTGGAGTAAAAGGAAGTCATGTGATGCACACATCAGCTCGTTTTGCTATCATTCTCCTGGACAATCTTGTCGTTTTAAATGTTTTAAAAATGCTTTTTATCTATTCCCATAAAAACTTAGTAAGAAATTTAAGAAAAACGAGCTGATGTGTGCATCACATGACTTCCTTTTACTCCAATTTAATGTTATTTTCTCATTACTCGCAGTTTTAATGTGATTCAATAGGTTACTCTATAAATATCACCAACAGTGGACAAATTAAAACCAAATTTAAAAAAAGAAAAAAAATGGCAAAATTTGACAAAACTTGGCGACCAAAGGACTGGCGATATATCGCCAAGTGTCCGCCAAATTAAAACATCACTTGAGTTTACATCGAAATTAACAACTCCCCCCCCCCCCAAAAAAAAGGGGCAAAATACCCCTTTTGGAGCATCCGAATGCAACCAAAAAAGGAGTTGCTTAATTAGAAACCATTAGGAGTCCAAGTACCAAATTTCAACTTTCTAGGACATTCCGTTCTTGAGTTATGCGACATACATACGCACATACATACGTACATACAGACGTCACGAGAAAACTCGTTGTAATTAACTCGGGGATCGTCAAAATGGATATTTCGGGTGTCTGTACGTTCCTAGGCATATATCCACGTGTGGTCAGGTTGAAAAATAAACTCAACATTCATTCGGGGGTGAGCAAAATGGAAATTAAAGCCGATTTTTGAGTGAAAATTTTTTCGCGAATACAATACTTCTTTTTTTGTTAAAGGAAGTAAAAAGAAGTGTTTTTATTTTTAAAGATTAGATTTAAAAATTGTCAGATTTTTGGAAAATCTAGTGATTGTTTGGAAGTTACTCTGACATACTGGTTTGAAGTTGTGATAGCTCGAACATTGGCAATATTCTAAAAACTCACTAATTTATAGAAACTTTGTGATGCTACGAAATACAATCGGAAAGGTTTTAAACTCTTAAGTTTTCTTTCTTGTTCAAAATTGTACTATTTTTATTAAAATAACTTATTTCGCGTCAGATTTCTGGAGAGCTTCAAAGTTACTCTCAGCAACAGAATAATTTCTAACTAGGACACTGATCATTAAAACTAGTTTTTTAATTATTATTTATTAGTTTTGGATAACTATCCAATTTTATAGTTTTTTTTTTAGTTTCATACCAATTATCATTAAAATTAGTTTTTAAATTATTATTTCTTTTTTTCTGATAACTATACAATATTTGTAACTTTTCTTTAGTTTCATGCCAATTATCACTAAAATTAGTTATGAAATTATTATTTCTTAACCTCGGATAACTACATAACATTTGTAGCTTTCCATTAGTTTCAAGCCAATAAATGCAATAACACTAAAAATAGTTGGACAATAAATTCTAATTTATACGAAGGATAACTAATTTAATTATTTTATCAATATGACAAATAAGTTATTGCTTTCATATTAATTGAAATTCATTGAGAAAATTGATTCTAAAAATTAGAAAAAAAAAGTGTTGAGCAGTTCTTGTGTTATTCTTCCAAGATGCGATATCATTACTATGGTGGAATGTTTTGACTATACTGCAATGAACTGCGTACAGTGTTGCCAACTTTATAAACTAAAAAAAAATAGAGAACTAGAACTGATAGTACAGTTTTGCCAGTCGAGTTCGACATTAGAAGTTCAAATTTTTCTCAACGTCAAATATGCTAAAATATATGAAGTGGAGTAAAGTTTACTCACATAGGATTCAAAGTAAATCGATGAACTTTACGTTAAATGTCAACGATACTTACTAAAATTACAACTGAGATTAATCATCTTTAAAAACTTTTAAAATATAAGTTTCTAGTGGTATCCGCACGACTTTGCCCGTAACAGAAAAATAAAAAGGTCATTTGGTTCGCCTGTATATTTACAAATAGCGGATGATTAATTTATCGCCGATTTGCTGCGTTCATTTGCACGTTAGCACGTAATTTGGTAATTTACTCGACCACATTATGATAACTTGCTCGATAAAATGTTTTTAAAATTAGAATAGAAAAAGAACAAAATCGAATTTTTGAAAAATCGCTTCAAGGTGCACACCCCCATGCTACAAACTAACTTTGTGTCAAATTTCATGAAAACCAGCCGAACGGTCTAGGAGCTATGAGCGTAACACACGTACAGAGATCCAGACATCCAGAGACAAAAACTTTCTGCTTTATCTTCTTTATCTTATTCTTTATATACTAATAATAAAGCTGAAAGTCTCTCCGTCCGGAGGATGTGTGTAGGATGTCTGGATCTCTGTGACGTGCATAGGCCTAGACCGTTCGGTCGATTTTCAGGAAATTTGGCACAAAGTTAGTTTGTAGCATGGGAGTGTGCACCTCGAAGAGATTTTTCCAAAATTCGATGTGGTTCTTTTTCTATTACACTTTTAAGAACAAAAATATCATAAGGTGGACGAGTAAATTTCGAAATTATCATAACGTGGAACCGTAACATGGGCACAAGCCAATTGGCGTGATACGAAATTATCATAACGTGGAACCGTAACATGGGTACAAGCCAATCGGCGAGAAAATTCACCATACATTATTTGTAAATATACAGGCGAACCAAAAGACATTTTAATTTTTCTATTACGGGCAAAGCCGTGCGAGTACAACTAGTTATTAATAAAGATTACAACATTTGCACTTTTCTTTTTCTACTTTAACGCATCTTAATTCCAAGTCAGAAATACGAAGTTGAATTTGAACAAAATGCGATTAATATGACACAATGGTCTGTTCAATATAGCAGCAGTGATTAGTCGACCTCAAATCGAAATAGTTATGGAGAACAGCTCAGTTCGTTAATGGAAGCTGCCGCAAATTAAGTTATCCATGCTCTCAAATGTCTGATGGTGCTTGGGGGCACAGCGAGAGGGGGAGGGACACGTCCCAATATTGTCTGCTCTCTTTGATCTTTGTAGTAAAGCATTCAGTTGCATTATGAGTCATTGTTAAACCGCCGCACCGCTTCCTGAATGAATGTAACCCATTGTTGTGTTCTTCTGACAAGAGAAGAACATGTTTCAAACAAAACTGCTGGGATTTCAATATTTTGATTACGTTGCACACTTTTAAGATTGACTAGTGGTAACCGCACGGCTTTGCTCGTAGTAGAAAATTAAAAAGTCATGTGATTCGCCTCTATATTTACAATTAATGGATGATGAATTTCTCGCCAATTTGCTATATTCATTTTCTTGCCCGTGTTACGGTTCCACGCTATGATAATTTGGTAATTTATTCGTCCACGTTGTGATAATTTGCTCGGTAAAACTTTTACAATAGAAAAAGAACAAAATCGAATTTTCGAAACATCGCTTCGATGTGCACACCCCCATGCTACAAACTAATTTTGAACCAAATTTCATGAAAATCGGCTGAACGGTCTAGTTCGCTATGCACGTCACAAATATCCTGACAGAGATCCAGACAGAGAGACTTTCAGCTTTATTATTAGTAAAGATTTTTACACTGAAGGGAAACTTTCTAGTAATTTCATATATAGAAACATTAAAACTAATCCTGTTAAATTTAAATCCGAAGAAATACTTCGTCAGAATGTGGTTAATATGTTAGCGGCGCTTAAAAAACGTAATCTGTGCAGCTGGTAATGAATTCAAAAATGTACAAATACCAATTACGTTAAATGTTTTGAAAATAGAGTATATTTTACCATATTCAAATTATTCTTATAACATGTAGCTTATAATTTTCATACAGAGTAGGATAAATTGCATTTGAAATAATAATAAAATTATGAATTAATTTAGCTAATACTTTGAGTATTTATGTTTCTTGTAATTATCCTATAGAATGAAACTGTTGAACAACTACTTATATTTTTTTTTTTTCAATTTCAAAGATTCATAAAATGGTTATAGAAAAATAATATTAAGTATTAACATATTTTTTCCTAAGCTTATAATATACAGTAATCGTAGGATAACGGAGGGGCACATGTTAGCTGTTAACATCTAAGTTGAGTTCACAAGAGCGCCCCTAATTTGCGTGGTTGGCAGATTCCGAATAATAACAATAAAAATAAATTGCTGTGTACCGTCATTTTTTCGAAATGATTTTATAACACTAGAAAAGAAGACAAGCCCAGTAAGGCCATGATTGGTATCGTTAGGACTCTGGGGTCCTTAGTAAGACAACAAAGGGTTGTGTGGAGGAAAAATGCTGTGCTGCATATGCTGCAAATGGTATGTTAGCAAACTTTGGCCAAAAAACAGAAAAATAACGAATCATCAGGGCTCCGAATGAAATTATTGATCTCTATTCTTTCCATTGAGGTAAATACGGAATTTTCGGGAGTGATTTTGACTTTTTCAAATGTGGTTTACTATCTTTTTTGCATTGACAATAAAGAAATGTTCTTTTATTTTAGTTTCATAGAACTTTTTGGCGTTTTTCTCAGTAGGAATCCATGTTCCTAATGAGGCCAACTCGCCATTTTTTGATAAGCTACTAACGAACCTAATTTACACTTAAATTTTGACATGGAATGATTTTTTCTTATTTTGTACGAATCATTCGATGAATGTACAAAAATTGCAGCCAATAGAATAAAAAATGTGGAAGGTACAGTCCACGAAATGTATGAAGTGTGCAATCGGTCAAGTTAAGACTATTCCATTTGAGTGAATCTAGCCGAAAAAAGGTGAAAATAGAGATGGGATACTGACGCACGCGTTTTATATTGTCACTAGTGCCTTAGTACTCATTTATTGCACTCTCTAAGTTAAAATGAGGAAAAACAAGTTTCTATGGAAACAACAAAAATAAAATAAGAAGTTGTCATTTCTTCCGGAAATATAAAAGCAAAATGGTAAGCAGCTCAAAAATATGTTGTAAAGAATATATATCAATTAATTTTTGTTGGCAGATTATAGATAGTTCAGATTAAAAAAAAATGCCTTGAGCAAATTTTCGTTTGTACAAAACTTCGCCTAAATAATAAAGAGGCAAAAGCGTATATCTGTAACGAACAAACTACCTCCCCTGTAAACTGACTCATGCGACATTTTCGCCTATAAACCGGATGTTTTCCTTTGCATATTTTCGGTGGTCAGACTATTAAGCCATGAACATTGTGTTGGACTTATGTGGCGCTCTTAGCTAATACGTTTTGAAAAAGGGCTGGACTAATATTACCATCAACTAAAGAATCTTACACAGGGGTTTACAGAGATTTACTGGGGTGGTATTTTGTACACGTCAAAAAAATTTTAATTCTAACTTGTATTCAAGCTATATTCTTACAACAAAAATCAATTGAGATATTTTATACAATATAATTTTGAGCTTACCATTTTACTTTTACATTTTCAAAATTAAGTGAAAAATTTCATTTTTATTGTTTCCATATAAACTCCAATTGTTTGCCTTTTTTTTTTTTTTTTGAACTTAGAGAATGCAATACTTTAACAAGGCATTAGTGACATTTTAAAACACGTGCATCAGTATACCAGTGCTATTTTCCTTCCCTCCCTGCTAGATTCCTTCAAATGGAATCGTCGAAACTTGGCCGATTGCCCATTCCATACATTTCGTGGTCAGATCATAAAGATACCGTAAACACGGGTTACTTTGCCCCTAGGGTCCTTCTTTGGCCCAAATGGATAAAAAGAGACAATGTCCTCTATCAACCTTCAGGGCGAAATTTTTTGGACATATTTTGACAGATTCCACTAGAAAGCATTCCCAGCACTCAATTATGTATACCAAGCAGTTATATAGCTCTGCTCAAGAAGCAACACTAGTGGTTCTGCATTCCTTGTGTAACATGTGCCTTCAGAACCTCTCAAACATTTCCATGTTGAAGCAGTTTAACATTAGCTTATAGTTTAAGTACTTATTTAGGAGCCCTTTTTAATAATTTATGCCATAGTATAGTTGTACTCCTCATTTCTGTTTAGTGTTTTTTTTTCTTCTTTTTTCTTAATTGACAATGACAACTTATAGCTTTACCTAAAAATTACGACCTACTTTGGCCCAGCACAAAAACTTGAAAAAAATTCACCAGAGAGATTCAGAAAAGCAAAGAGTAGCTAAAACTAAACAGGAAAACGCAAGAAAAAAACCTGGAATTCTCGGCAACGGATAAATAGAGAGATTGCAGACTCAATTCATCAGGACTCAGTTACATGCCTTTCATTATGGAAGATGAAGTGGAATTAAAAGTTGCAGGAGGTTTAGAAAAAGGTTTACCCAGTTGTATCTACATATTACAAATATTGTTAAATATGCTGGAAAGTTTATGGAATTTTATTATTCTAGAATGAAATGAGTTCAGGCTCAGCACGTATCTGTTGATGCGAGAGAAGAAGGAGCAAATGTTGAGAGCAAAATGGAATGCACCAAAACGTCTTGGAAATGATCAACAATTTAGGATCCTTTGCTTTACGAATGGTGCTGGCTGAGTAAAATTATTCAAACTCTAAAACTGATGAAAAGATGACTGTTCTCCGTCGGTAATTTTTGAAACAATAACTAAACATACACACATATATTTAAACTAGTGGTACCCACACGGCTTTGTCCGTAATAGAAAAATTTGAAGGTCTTTTGGTTCGCCTTTGTATTTACAAATAATGTATGGTGAGTTTTCTCGCCAATTGGCTTGTACCCATGTTACGGTTCTACGTTACGATAATTTCGTAATTTACTCGTCCATCTTATGATATTTTTGTTCTTAAAATTGAAATAGAAAAAGAACCACATCGAACTTTTCAAAAATCGCTTCGAGGTGCACACCCTCATGCTACAAACTAACTTTGTGCCAAAATTCATGAAAATCGGCCGAACGATCTAGGCGCTATGCGCGTCACAGAGAACCAGACATCCTCCGGACAGAGACTTATTAGAATTATAATACTTTTCCTCAAAACAAATATATGTGACAAACTTCTTTTAAATGTATTTTTCATTCAAATATATAGTTTTTCGTATTAGCACACGTATTTCTTTGACTCTATTTAGTTTCACAGTGATTTTAATTAGAGAAAACCACTTTGGGCAAAAATAACCCAAACGCAAGGGTACCATTGACCCAAATAACAATAATTAAAGATTAAAAATACTTAGAAATAAACTGATGACTATTAAAAAAATAAATGTATAAAACAGGTATGTAAAAAACAAGTTTCCACAGCTTGGAAATGTGAATAGTTATTGAAAAAACACACAATGAGAAAAGTTTAAAACCCGGGCCAAAGTAGCCCGCGTTTACGGTATTTTACATAAAATTATCTTCGTAAAACATAGTAAGGTTTTTGTCAAGCGTTCTTGTATGACCTTTTTCTTCTATAGATAAAGATAAATTTGGTGGGGGGACAGAAGTTTAACTTTCAATCAATAAAATGAAATTATGACAAAGTAAACCCCCCCCCCCCCAAAAAAAACCGAGCTGATGTGTGCATCACATGACTTCCTTTTACTCCAATTTAATGTCATTTCCCCATTATTGCAATTTTAATGTGATTCAATTGTTTACTCTCTAAATATCACCAACAGTGGCCAAATTGAAACCAAATTTAAAATAAAAAATTTTTGAAAAAAAAAAATAGAACCGACTTCAAAATTGCTCTAAAAAGTGAAAAATAATTTTATTCTTTAAACACCATCGATAATACTTTTAAACATAATTTTTGAAGTTGGCGCAAAAACGATCGATAAAATCATTCACAGCCATAACTCAAATACAACTATAAATTTTACCAGGTCTAGTTTCTTCACTACCACATGCATTACGCATTGATGACAGCATATTTGAGTAACGATATAACTGTTTCGTTCCTAACTTTGGATGATTTTTTGATAAAAATATGAACGAAGCATGGTTACAATGGATTTTACTTTTTGTTTTTGCGCCAACTTCAAAAATTATGTTTAAAAGTATTATCGATGGTGTTTAAAGAATAAAATTATTTTTCACTTTTTAGAGCAATTTTGAAGTCGGTTCTATTTTTTTTTCAAAATTTTTTTATTTCATTCTTTTTAGTGTAAATGTAGATATTTCAGTAAAAGTAAGAAGTTACCTAGTAAGAAGTGCGGCTCTATATCACTGTATTGCTTTAGAAAAGCCTTTACTCAAAATTATCATTACTATTAATGTTACAGTTATATGGCACCAAACTTTTATAACAATGAGTTTCATATTGTCGCGTAGATGAAGATAGCGAAGGCAATGTGAAAGCCAAATGAAGCGAATACTCGTTAGTCTCAACTCGAGATCTTTATTCAGAACCACGAATGAACGTTACATCTCCTTATATACAACTTGAGAAAGTGCTGGAACTTTCCAGACTTGGAAAGAGACAGAAATTAATAGAACATTCGAGAAAATACGGGAAACAGTAGAAACAAAATTTTAGTAAAATTCACTTTATCCTAGTCGGGATTTGAACCCGGGTCGCTCGTGTGGGAGGCGAGAATTCTACCACTGAGCCACCGTTATCCACGAATGAAAAGTGCGAACTTCGCTACAATATCGTTTTAATTGCATAAAATTTACTGTTTTTTGCCCATAACTTTTTTTCTAAAGAACAAATATGGTCAAACAAAGTAATGGGACCTAAGTTGAGCCATCCCCTATCCATTAAAAAAAGAATCATCAAAATCGGTTCACTAGGTGAGACGCTATGAGTGGACAAACAAAAAAAAAACATACATACGGTATGAACTGATAACCGCCTCCTTTTTGAAGTCGGTTAAAAAAAGAAAAAAAATCGCTGAATTTGTCGCCAAGTTGGCGACAAAGCTTGGCGAACAAAAGACTGGCGATATATCGCCAAGTGTCCGACAAATTATAACACAACTTGAATTTACATCGAAATTAACAATGATTTTCTCCCAAAAAGGGGCAAAACACCCCCTTAGGAACATCCGAATGCAACCAAAAGGGAAGGTGCACAACTAGACCCCACTAGGAATCTACGTACCAAATTTCAATTTTCTAGGACATACCATTTTTGAGTTATGCGAGATACATACAAACATACGCACATACATACGGACGTCACGAGAAAATTCGTTGCAATTAACTCGGGGGTTGTCGAAATGGATAGTTCGGGTGTCTGTACGTTCCTAGGCATATATCCACGTGTGATCGGGTCGAAAAAAAAAAACTCGACATTCATTCGGGGGTGAGAAAAATGGAAATTAAGGCCGATTTTTGAGTGAAAATTTTTTCACGAATACAATACTTCCTTTTTTGTAAAAGGAAGTAAAAAGGATTTCGTTTTGTGTTAATAACATTTAGTTCATTACTACAAATCAGAATTCCTGAACGCAGTTCTCGACGCAGCAATGCAAGAGCAGATTAAAATTGCAAAACAACTGCATTTTTTTTTTTTTTACATTTTTTAAATGTAGCTACTCTTAAAGTAGTTTCCAAAGGAAATTACGTTCATGTTTATTCCGAGCTGCGTTCATCCGAATTTCAATTCCATCTTGTTCCGTGACTTACATACTGTCATTTAAAGTGAGGTACTTTTATTTTCTCTGGAACCAGTTGAAACGTTATTTTAGAAATAGATTTAAATAAGCACGTAAGAAGGTTCCGTGCCGATTTTATGTTACTCTTAAATTACTTGAATTATTTTTCGGGGAACTTGAAATAACATTAAGAAGTTCCTAGTAGCTACGCTCAGTAAGCAACATTAGTTTCGCAATCTAAGCTTTATTTTAGACAAGGCTGTTTTCTAAATGCATCTATTTTTTTAATTTAAACAATCTTAAGCGAGCTGATGTGTGCATCACATGACTTCCTTTTACTCCAATTCAATGTCATTTTCTCCTTATTGGCAGTTTTAATATGATTCAAAAGTTTACTCTCTAAATACCCCCAACAGTGGCCAAATTGAAACCGGATTTAAAAAAAAATAAAAATAAAAAAATCGCCAAATTTGTCGCCAAGCTGGTGACGAAACTTGGCGTCCAAAAGACTAGCGATATATCGCCAAGTGTCCGCCAAATTATAACACCACGTGAGTTTACATCGAAATTAACAATGATTTCCCCCAAAAAAGGAGCAAAAGACCCCCTTTGAAGTATGCGAATGCAAGCAAAAAGGGAGGTGCACAACTAGACCTCACTGGGAGTCTATGTACTAAATTTCAACTTTCTAAAACATTCCTTTCCTGAGTTATGTGACATACATAAACACATACATACGTACATACAGACGTGACGAGAAAACTCGTTGTAATTAACTCGGGGATCGTCAAAATCGATGTTTCGGGTGTCTGTACGTTCCTAGGCACATATCCATGTCTGATCGGGTTGAAAAAAAAACTCAACATTATTTGGGGGTGAGCAAAATGGAAATTAAGGCCGGTTCTTGGGCGAAAATGTTTTCGCGAATACAATACTTCCTTTTTTGTAAAAGAAAGTAAAAATAGATTCACTTCATAAAGAATACTCATATAAAATATGTATGAAATTCTTGCCTATTATGCAGTATACCGACATTATAACATCCAGAGACTGCAGTTTCGTCCATGTTCTAGCCTCAACAGTATGGAATATCCCATGACGAGCTGGAGACCGATGTCATCTCATTGAAGCTGAGAGTATCAAAAAACTGGTAGTTAAAAAATAAATTTAGTTCATCAGCGAGAGTCTGCAGCAATATCGTGGTTTAACTAGTCAATTTAAGATAAAAACTTGGGTTTTCATTAGTAAGTTATCGCCTATGTTGGCACTATCAGCTTCAATGAAATGACCTCTGCAGATTGGCTGTAGGCTATTCAAAACTGATGAGTCCATAACAAAATTGAAGTCTCTGAATGCCATAACCTTGCCGTTGCACATTGCATGTAAGTTTTCCTTAGCCCTGTTTAATCAGTGGTTACTTGCAGCATGTCCTGCCAGTTGGTTTTAACACATTGACTGCGTCGTTGGCAGCCTATATATGGACTCCCTGCGCTAAGCTAATAATTTGAAACAATTCGAAGGAAAACAGTTTTATTGGAGCTTTTAATGAATAATACAGCATACAAAATAAATTCTATATATTTTTTTCTAGAAATTTTCCACACTTATATTTTTTAAAGCAAGGGACAACACATAAGGTCGGTTTGGACGCACGTGTTTTGCATTGATAACGCAATTCTTTTCGAATGTTCAGAGAATGGCAGACGATGCATTTTCTTACATATGTAAGACATATACTTACGTTTGCTCATTTTACGTTTTTACTTACTCACAGACTACAGCACAAAAAACTCGCGCGTTATCTCGTTTGATCGAACGCATGCCTGCTTGCATCAGAAAATGTTTTCACAACAAACGCAGTAGAGACGCGATCTTGTGTTCTCTTTTTGAACCTTATCTAAATGTTCGTCTATGCGCGGCGGAACAGCCATGGAAAGCCAATGGAACCCGCCGAAAAAATATAGCAACGTGTTGGCTGGAAGACGAGTTATCTCGTCCCTACACTGTAAAAAAAATTCGGAAACGTTTCTGAGTATATCGTGCAGCTGCGGTTCATGAAATTTTCAAAAACGTTTCTGAGTATTTCGGAATTCTCTTTCTGTAATGTCCGGAAACGTGTCTGAGTATTTCGGAATCCTCTTTCTGTAATGTCCAGAAACGTGTCTGAGTATTTCGGAATCCTCTTTCTATAATTTCCAGAAATGTTTCTGAGTATTTTGTAATCCTCTTTCTGTAATTTTCAGAAACGTTTCTGAGTATTTCGGAATCCTCTTTCCGTAATTTCCAGAAATGTTTCTGAGTATTCTGTGCAGCTGTGGTTCATGAAAGTTTCGAAAACGTTTCCGAGTATTTCGGAATTCTCCAAACAATTTCCAAAAACGTTTCTGAAAATTTCGGAATCCTTTTTCCGTGATTTTTTCTAAAAAATAATTCTTTAATATAGTATTGCATGCCATATCAGTTTCAATTCTTTCATATCTAAGAGCAATGAAACAAGCAATTTTAGAATCATTCGTGGATTTTTTTTTCTGAATTTCTAATGACAAATAACATGGTTAACAGCATAACATATGCACAGTTATAAATTTTTGAAAATTTATGAAATAATATAGTAGTTTCATTCATAATCACAAAATCGTCGGGGGAGGGAAGGGGAGTACTTTCTCAAAAGTGGGATTGTTTGTTAAACAATATTAAACTTCAGTTTTTCTCTCAATATTTTCAAGACAAAATTATCAACATATTGTATTTTTAATGCAGAACTTAAAAACATGTATCAAACTTGATAGCTTTTATTTTCGGATAAAATTTGACAGAACTTACCTACACTTTGCGTTCCGAAATTCGTTCACGTCAAGTCAATTTCTTTGACGAACAAAGTGTACCGAAAAGTACCAACAGAGAAATTGATAATTTAAATATGACACCAAAGTTCCCCTGCTGGAACCATTCGGGTTTATTCTTCTGTTCTTGCCCTTTTCCAGTTTATCACAAGTATAGTTACTTAATCAAAATAGGTTACTGATTTAGAGTGTGCGCAAAATGCATTATATATTTTATTATTTAAAACATTGAACTCTATTACATGATTATTCCGTTTCATATATACGAGAGTCCCCCCCCCCCCACACCATAAGAGTGATGGTGCACCCATAAAATGATATAAAGCGCCCCTCACCTTAAAAGAAGCAACCCCTTGAAAATGTCAATGGCACAGTCTGCGTGGTGAACGCCCCTCATCTTCTCACCATATGTGCATTGCATATTAATAACATAGTATTTAAAAACTGATCACTTTTAAAACGATGACATGAAATAATATTACTTTTTATTTCAGCATGTAAATGCAGTTGTTCCATTTTTGCCACTGACTCATTCCTCCTGAGTGTCCTACATTAAACTAGTACACTGTAAAAAATCTCGGAAAACTCTCTGAATATACAAAAAAGTTTTCCGTAATACACAGATTCGTACGCCCTCCGCAGTTTTCTGCTATAATCAGAAACGTTTCCCGTTTAGCAAGAAAGTAAGAGTCGACGCATGCGCAGATTACACGGCAATTTTATAGTCCAGCAGCAAATCTAAACTGAAACTTTCGAAAGCACGCAATGAAAACAAGTGCTGACTCATGTATGCGAAGTAACACTCATCAAGGGGATTAGTAGAAGTTTTGTTCCTCGCATGAATTCACTGAAGATAATTTTAAAGTCTTATATTTTCTTGCTTATGTATCGTCATGAGATTGAATTTGAAGCTATGTCACTTATTTTTAAGTACGAAGTGCAAATTCTCGACGCATGCTCGCGGAAGGAATACAAACTGAAATTAAAAACCAAATAACTGCCTAGAGGACGCCATGTAAATTCATTGCGTCGCATAACTTGTGTAGGTAATTTACTTTTTTCTTGGATACTTTTCTTCTTTCTACCAAATGGGTAATTTTTGTTGGCAGAATTTTATTCTGTCATAAAAATCACCTTTTTGGTGACCAAAGCCTGCAAAAGACCACCACCGACGAATAGGTAAGTCGCTTTGCAACTCTATTACTTTAAAGAGATTTAGTTCATATAAAAAAATTTAAATAAGTGTTATTGTGTACTTTGTTTTTATGTGTCAATCTCAGTTAATATTTGGCTGAACATTTATGTATCAAGCATTATGAATTAAATGTTATAATATGCAAATTGTCAGGTTTGATAGTTCGTCTTTAAGGTTGCATGTTTTCATTCTCTTGTAAACAGTGTAGCTAGATTGTATGAAGTAAAAAAAAAAAACTATCTCTTGTAATTAGGAACATAGTGCTTCAGTATTATCTAAATGACGATATCTCTTTAAATATTTGCATTAGCGAAACGCTTTAAATTAGTTAAATGTGTATTAATTTATTTAACAAATAAATACATGTATGTATTTAAAAGTGTCTTCATTTTTTTCGTTTTACGAGCCCCAATTTTACCAAAAGCAAAAAAAAAAAAAAAAAAAAAAAAGACTTAATAAAATAATTTTGTATTTTTACACCATATTAAAGTATTTGACTTATAATTCATATGATACTTTGATTTATAATGTATATGATACTTTGATTTATAATGTATATGATACTTTGATTTATAATGTATATGATGTTGCTTTTTCGAGGGGGGGGGGGTGCTTCATAGCATTTTATGGGTGCACCATCACTCTTATGGTGTGGGGGGGGGGGTATTCTCGTATATATGAAATGGAATAATCATGTAATAGAGTTCAATGTTTTTATAAATAAAATATATAATGCATTTTGCGCACACTGTAAAAAGAAAATCAGTAACCTATTTTGAATAAGTATTTATATTTGTGATGAGCTGGAAAGGGCAAGAACAGAAGAATCAACCCGAATGGTTCCAGCAGGGGGACTTGGTGTCATATTTAAATTCATCAATTTCTCTGTTGGTACTTTTCGGTACACTTTGTTCGTCAGAGAAATTGATTTGAGGTGAACGAATTCCGGAACGCGAAGGGTAGGTAAGTCCTGTCAAATTTTATCCGAAGATAAAAGCTATCAAGTTTGATACAAGATATGTTTTTAAGTTTTGCATTAAAAATACAATATGTTGATAGTTTTGTCTTGAAAATATTGAGAGAAAAACTGAAGTTTAAGATTGTTTAACAAACAATCCCCACTTTTCAGAAGGTACCCCCACTCCAATTTCCCGACGATTTTGTGATTAGGAGTGAAACTAGTAGATTATTTCATAATTTTTCAAAAATTTATAACTGTGCATATGTTATGCTGTTAACCATGCTATTTGTCATTAGAAATTCCAAAAAAAAAAAAAAAAAAATCCACGAATGATTCTAAAATTGCTTGTATTATTGCTCTTAGATATGAAAGAATTGAAACTGATATGGTATGCAATACTATAATAAAGAATTATATTTTAGAAAAAATCACGGAAAAAGGATTCCGAAATTCTCGGAAACGTTTTTGAAAATTATTTGAAGAATTCCGAAATACTCGGAAACGTTTTCGAAACTTTCATGAACCACAGCTGCACAGAATACTCAGAAACATTTCTGGAAATTACGGAAAGAGGATTCCGAAATACTCAGAAACGTTTCTGAAAATTACGGAAAGAGGATTCCGAAATACTCAGATACGTTTCTGGACATTACAGAAAGAGGATTCCGAAATACACAGACACGTTTCCGGACATTACAGAAAGAGAATTCCGAAATACTCAGAAACGTTTTCGAAAATTTCATGAACCGCAGCTGCACGATATACTCAGAAACGTTTCCGAATTTTTTTTACAGTGTATATCCACGAAGGATATGTTATTTTCGGAACTAATGTCAAGGAATTTTTTTATTGTTAACCACATTTAACATAATGAATAAGCAGATGAATTAATTTCATAACTATGTTCTTACTAATAGATAACATGGTCATTTTATAATGGTATAAATATTTTTAAATGAATGAATAAATTATAATAAAAAAAGATAAATTATACCGGCACATTTTTTGTGAAGCATATTACAATACTAGAAAATATTTGCATTACCATATTTCTAATGAATTAAACAATTGATTTTTTTTTCTTTTTGAACCAAAATGTATGTACATCCAAGTATTTCGAAATACCTTTTCTGTGATTGCTTCTCAAATATAAATCTTACTTCTTTTGCGTAATTAATCAGTTTCAGTTGGTTACAACAAATAGTACACCACGCACATAGGTATGTAGGATAACTTTAAATTAATTCGATAAACCCAAAAACAGTTGCAATTGGAGCCTCATCAAATGCAAATCAACAAAAATATAAATGTATATAACAACATGTTTTAAAATATTCATTAATACTTACAAGTGAACATGAGCGGAAGAAAATCTAAGTACCTCCATTACAACTGAATAAGTAATCCAAAGGGTTTCGTTTCATTAAGTATAAACACGGGTGTTGAAACTATTCACGCTTGAACACACAATATATATCTAATTATGGTCGCATTGGAAATTGTAAAGAAGCAAATGGTTATTAACTAACTTAATAGCTGCGTACATCGTCTAAAAAATCAAAGGCAGTCCAAAATGCAAAGGCGTAAAATTAGTTTCGACACATTTTACTACTCTCTAGACATGAAATAACAAGCAATCCAATGCTGAACAGTTGCTGACTGCAGCAACCATGGATAAGAAAAAAAGAAGTTCTCGTTATTTCCGACTCATTGGCGCCTGTGTTGGAAGGATGAAATAGGTTTCGAAGCGTTGCGTCATCACTTCCGCTTCTAGATATCTTGAAATAACAAAAAGCTTTCTGAATATTGAGGAGTTCGCTATTGGATGAAGGATTCCTACTATTTCGGAAACGTTTCCGATATATCTAGAAACGTTTCCGAAATTTGTTACAGTGTAGCGCATACAGCATAATTCTGGAGGACGAGTTATCTCGTCCCTAGCAGTCAATGTGGTAAACTTCGATAAATTTGAGGGATAAGTTATCCTAAGGTAAGATATCCGTCTGCATCCATCTACGAATCGTGAGAAGAATATCTTCCATTACTTCCCGAAACGCGGTAAATTTGGCGAATTTCCTCAGGCTTAAAGACCGTAGATTTCGATAACGGGGACACGTGAGCAAATTATTTGTGCGTCCAAAAACATGTGTTGTCTGCAATAGTGAATAACCGATCTAGAGGTCTTTTCATTGAAGCTGAGAGCGCCAACAAGCTGGTCGATGAGGTAAATTTACCTGTTCGTTGGCGCTCTCAGTTTCAATGAAATGGCATCTACCTCAAGCTCGGTCATTCACTATTTCAGACTGATGAGTTCTAATGAGAACAAAACTGCAGTCTCTAGATGTATTAACCGGGATGTCTAGTATAATGCTTGTAGTTCTGCCTTTGCGCTGGCCTAGGGGCGGTAACTTGCTGCTATAAACCTAGGTACAATGTTACCTAACTTTCTACATTATTTTTTCAATGTAAGGAAATGTGGGGCAAAGTGAAATAAGAAAATATGTTATTCAACTAGCGACGCCACCTATCTAGCGATATTTTAATTGTTTTTAAACATGTGGATAATTTTAATCAGTCAATAGCTTGCTCTTAAGATCGAGACATATGATAATACAGGTCATTTTCAAAATTCAATGCCATATTGGATTGTACTAGTGGTACCCGCACGTCTTTGCCCGTAATAGAAAAATTAAAAGGTCTTTTGTTTCGCCTGTATATTTACAAATAATGTATGGTAAATTTTCTCGCCAATTGGCTTGTACCCATGTTACAGTTCTACGTTATGAAAATTTCGTATTTCATCAATTGGCTTGTGCCCATGTTATGGTTCCACGTTATAATAATTTCGTAATTTACTCGTCCATCTTATTATAGTTTTGTTCTTAAAATTGAAATAGAAAAAAAACCACATCGAATTTTCGAAAAATCGCTTCGAGGTGCACACCCCCATGCTCCAAACTAACTTTGTGCCAAATTTCATGAAAATTGGCCGAACGGTCTAGGCACTAGGCGCGTCACAGTGATCCAGACATCCTACTGACATCCTCCGGACAGAGAGACTTTCAGCTTTATTATTAGTAAAGAAGATATAAAAATAATTTTATTACAAAAAGAACCATTTACGCATTCACTAATAAATTTTACACATTTATTCATTCACTTATGTTTTATTCATTTACTGAAGCACCAACTTAAAAAGCGTCTCAAAAAATGATAAAGGAGGTGTCATAAATTTCTTGTCTACAGTTTAGCTATAAAGAATATCTTTACTAATAATAAAGCTGAAAGTCTCTCTGTCTGGATCTCTCTCTCTCTGTCTGTCAGGGTCTCTGTGACGCGCATAGCGTCTAGACCGTTCGGCCGATTTTCATGAAATTTGGCACAAAGTTAGTTTGTAGCATGGGGGTGTGCACCTCGAAGCGATTTTTCGAAAATTCAACTTTGTTCTTTTTCTATTCCAATTTTAAGAAAAAAATTTCCAAGCAAATGATCGCAACGTGGAATACTAAATTACGAAATCATAACGTGGAACCGTAACATGGCGAGCCATTTAACATAGCAAATTGACGAGAAATTCATAATCCATTATTTGTTGATATGCAGGCGAACCAAATGACCTTTTAATTTTCTACTACGGGCAAAGCCGTGCGGGTGCCACTAGTATTAGATAAAGCAGCATTACGTAAAACCTTGAATTTCTCCATCAGTTTTTCTCTCTTTTTTCTTAATGTGTCGCCATTGTCGCCAATCGGGGAGGGGGGAGGGAGTATATCTTAAAAAATAATAAATAAATACAATTTTACCAGAAAAACCCTGTTACATTTTCTTTACATGGATATAATGCATTTTCGAAATACCTTTATATTTTATTTTCATCATCGCAATCCCACCCACTTCCACACATATATAAATATATATTGCTTCTTAAATTGAAGATTTACTTGCATTTTGTATTTTTAGCTTCCTTCTCAAGAGTTTCTTCCAAAGAAATTCAATACTGCAGTCATATGACTTTTTGAGAAGTGTACTTCCGTTGTAGCATTGGCATTCTATTTCCAATAGAAATGTAACGATTGTCTATATGAATTTCCGACCTCCTACCCAAGAGAATCAGGAAAAAAATCAAAAATTTTCTTTCTGCATCCTGTACAGAAGAATTTTAAACATGAATGTTACTGTCGGGGAAAAAATCGGCTCAGCCTTTTTTTTTAACCTCTTTGCCTTTTTTTAGATGATTGTAACTATGAATGCACATAGAATGTTTTTTTACGTAATATGTTTAATATGTTCTCCACCCTCAAATCGTTTTTTAAACCGTGTATGAAGAGTGGGCAGAAATCACCGAACTGTGATTTTGTCGCGGTTTTGATTCTTTCAAACGTCATTGTGACTCTCTTGGAACTACATTTGATTTAAAGCTGTTTCTTTTTTTTTTTTTTAAGCTGTTTCGGTATTTTTCTTTTCTTTTTTTATTTTAAAAGCCGTTTAACTATTTTTTATCTTCCTTTTTTTTTTTTTTAAATGTTTGCAGTGAAACTGTTTCATGAAATCTTCCTATGTTTTCCTAGATTAGAATGAAGTTTTGATCATCTTTTACATTCTATAATTCCAATTGTCTTATTCTTAATGTTTTACTTAATTTTACTTTTTTATTTTCAGTGCATCAAACGTTATTTTGAAAATATTTTTTTCAATTTTCACGAAAGCGATATCATAACTATTTTTGAGACTTGTCGCTTAAGAGTTGCTTTCAATTGTTTGGTATATTGTAGATCTCTACCTGCATTTAAAAGTAATGTGTCGTCATAACATAGTCGATTTTCACGAGCTTTTCTCATTGTTCCACTGTGCCCCCACATGGGGCACAGTAGGACAGCTTTTGAGAGTCTTTTAAGAATACATTTTCTTTAAAAGAATATACAGATGGTGGCCGAATTATTAAAATTCACTTTTCTGTTTTTTATTGCTTTTATTGTTACATAGTGTTATTATTTGAAAACATTTTAAAGTTTGTTTAAAATAGGGATTAAACATTAAACGCAAAGTACCTTCTGGTCGGTATTATAAATAGGTAAAAAAATAGTTGTGTAATATTTAGTAACTCCCCTTTTGCTGCTATCATGGCTTGGATGCGGAGTGGCATGCTTTCAATGAATGATATGGGTATTTGTTGCAGTCTCAGAGTATTGAGCCATACTTTGATGCTATTCTCAATCACACTCAGAAGAAGCTTGTACTGTTTAACAGCGGATTGTATGTAATTTGGCAATCAGCCAAGTAAAGACTATTCCATCTGATGAACCTATAGCAGGGAAGAAGGGAAAATAACGATGGGATTTTGATGCACGCGTTTTATAACGTCACTAGTGCCTTATTGCATTCTCAGAAATAAAATAAGGGGAAACAAAAATAGTTACCATGGAAACAACAAAAAGAAAAGAAAATATTTTCATTTCGTTCAGGAACGTAAATGCAAAATGGTAAGTTCAAAACTTTGTTGTGAATAAATAAATCAATTAATTTTTTCCGTGAGAATATAGATCGAATATACTTTAGATTTTAAAAAATGTTGCTGAGAGAGCAAATTTCAATTTTTAAGAAACTGCTAAATAATAGAGAGACAAAAGTGCACATCTGTAAAACCAACTAACACCCGTATAAACTAATGGATACGTTCATTTCTGCCTATAAACCGGATATTAGCCTTTCCATGTAATCGATGGTCAGACAGTAACTTGAAATTTTAACGTACACAGATACTGACGTCTGACACATTAAAAAAAATAATTTAAAAAAAAAGTGCAGCCTTGCCAGAATAAACTTTGACTATCTGTCTCCAAATGGAAATCAAACATTCTTAACACAAAATACAGAAGAAAGATTATTTTGGGAGATCACAGAAAAATGTGCTCAATGTCACATAAAAACGGGCCAGATGGATTAGCTTCGCGGACCAAATATAGCCCGCTGCTGTAGGTTAAGCAAAACTAGCTCAGAACCCTCTCGATCAAATCTCTTTTTAAACAAAAAAAAAGTTCTCCCCAGCCCCCTTTGTTTACTTTGGGAGTTAAAACAGAATATTCTATTCTAACTATATATATATAAACATTCTAAAATAATCAACTTCAAACACAAATTCATAATTAATAAAATTTAGCTTTAAAAAAATAATAATTCTTGTTGTTGTCTTTCTCGTAAAAACTAATTAGAAAAAGACTTTAAGAATGCACGGCTAAAAAGGGAAATTTATAATAAATTCGTCTTTCGGATATCATGCTGGGAAATCTTTTCTTCTTAATTTAATTAAAGCCTTCTTTTTCTTCCGTAGTTTTATGGTCATGACTTAATTGGTTTTGAATTTTTTCTCTACATCACTCGGCGAGTTATTCTTAAAGCTCATCTCTATTTTGAAGCATTTTGCAAGTAATATGTTGCCGTACACAGGTGAACGGCAGTATCTTCAAAAATTAGTTTTCAAGGAATTTGAAAAAAACACATTTTGGGTTTAATACTAGCAACAGGGAATTGTTAGAGTTCTATAGTTTTTTTTTTTTTCGTGCTTTTTTTACTTCCTTTTACAAAAAAGAAAGTATTGTATTCGCAAAAAAGTTTTCACTCAAAAATCTGTTTTATTTTCCATTTTTCTCACCCCCGAATGAATGTTGAGTTTTTTTTTTCCGACCCGATCACACGTGGATATATGCCTAGGAACGTACAGACACCCGAAATATCCATTTTGGCGACCCCCGAGTTAATTACAACGAATTGTCTCGTGACATCCGTATGTAATGTATGTGTGTATGTATCTCGCATAACTCAAAAACGGTATGTCCTAGAAATTTGGTACGTAGACTCCTAGTGGGGTCTAGTTTTGAACCTTTCTTTTTGGTTGCATTCGGATGTTTCTAAGAGGGTCTTTTGCCCCTTTTGGGGGGGGGGGGGGGAATCATTGTTAATTTCGATGTAAACTCAAGTTGTGTTACAATTTGTGGACACTTGGCGATAAATCGCCAGTCTTTTGGTCGCGAAGTTTTGTCGCCAACTTGACGACAAATTTGTCGATTTTTTTTAAAATTTGGTCACTGTTGGTGATATTTAGAGAGTAAACAATTAAACCCCTCTAAAATTGCCAATAATGGGGAAATGACATTAAATTGGATTAAAAGGAAGTCATGTGATGAACACATCAGCTCGTTTTTTTCAGTGGAAACCAAATAAGCAAGCTTGTGCAATAAAACTAACGTACAACACATGACAAAAATGCTAAATGAAAAATTTGCCGTTTTTGCAATTTACCTGCCCACCGCAGTATAGTGGACAGGTGTTCAGATATGCGACGTGTCTCCATTTAACCTGCTTAACCTTTATTTTCGCAACTGTTTGTCCTAGATGTTTAATTTCAATTGCGAAAAAGTTCAAAAGAAATTTTGGGTTAATGTATTAATATTTTTAAACAGAAAAAGAGAGTTAGTGAAAAAAAATAAAATCTATCGTTTTATACGGACTCTAGGTCCCTTAACTTTGCTTAGGGGAAAAAACACTCAAAAAGCTCGTACCGTTTGAAAAATCACTCTATGCACACTAATAATTTCCAACCCTTGTTAGCCGCTGTATTTAACCGGAAATGGTTGTACTGGCTACGAGTGAAAAATGATGTATTTCAAAAAACACTTCGTTTTATCCCGGTGAATATTGGTGGTACTGAAGTCAAACTTTTTGTGTTCAAATTGCTTCTAAATGCTTTTGATTTCCCTAAAAGCAATTCAAGGAATTTGGGACCATATACATGTAAAAATATAATTTTCGTAGTTTTCCTCTAAATTATGTTTTTGCTTCAAACGCTCAATATCCTGATTCTGTATCACATTTTGACCATTATTGCAATTGAATTACGCATCTAAAAGTAACGGTTGCGAAAATAGAAGACTTGCAGATTAGATGGAGACACGCTGTTTAAACATTTTAGTTCATACGCATTTTACACTTAATTACTTTTATAATTATTTTACACAAGATTTTCGGTATGAATTTTTAAAAAAAAAACTATTCTCTACAATATTTCAGTCTGTTTTATTTTAACTCCTCAACCTTACTTGGCGACAATTTTATTTTATTGTTATATTTTAATTCAACGTTTTTTAAATCATTTTAACAGGAAATACTCATGTATATGTAGTACATTAAATACACGACAACAAAAGATTTTGAAATCAGACTTAAACTGAAATTGTACTGAATTGTCAACGCAAAGCTGCTCCGAGCAAAACTATTCATCACTTGCACACAAATATTAACAAATTGAAGTACTGCGTTTTAAGACCCAAAAATGAAGCTATACCACAAATTACAAAATAACAACACATAAAACAAAAAGTGCAAGGACTGGTAGGCCATTCCACGTGTCCCGCACGTGACGCTTCATATATTTCATAAAAACTAATAACTTAAAAGGATGATGAACAAAATTTTGTTGCTTAAGACATCACAAACGCTTGTGTGACTTCTTAATTAAAAACTTTCTTCAAAGATTATTTCTTTTTATGAAATATAGGAACCGTCGCGTGCGAGACAAAATGACCATTTTCAACGGAATGGGCATATACATATTTTTTTTCAATAGTTTAAATAATTATTTCCAAACTAATGAAATATGTTTCCTTTACGTTGGAACCATAACTTTCAAAATCTACAATTTGTTTCCTCATTGCTGTATTAATAGAGCAAAAATAGTGGCTTATTCATCAGCAAGTTACCAGAGGATGACTTATGATGTCCCACACGTATGCATGTAAATAAATTTTATTTTAAATAACAAAATTGTTTAATAAAAATATAATTGTGTCACGAGTATCTTTGTATCAAATGTAAATATTGACTGTAAATGTAAAAACTGCTTACCCCCGTTTCATTAAAATATTAAGAGATATGACGAAAGGTAATGAAATTTAAGCGTATTTTTGTCCCCCACGTGAAGGTGGAATGGATCTGGGGCATCTTCACGATAGTGGGAAACAATTACGTCATCAACGTATCTGGGAGATTATGGACTAGGATTTTTTTTTTTTTTTTAAATGCAGGTAAAATTCTCTGAAGCTGAATTACATTTTTTGTCGAATTCCGTTAACTGCTGTGAAGCATTGTTTACCAATAGTAAGTGAAAATACCTGGGTATTGAATATATGTTCAGTACGAAACATTCTTAGCCATAAAAGATAAAGGGAGAAAATATGTTCCAGAAACATCAAACAGTAATAAACGTTAAATGTTCATTTTATATAGGAAAAAAGTCATCGACTTTTATGCAATGAAGAGAAAAAATAATTTTTTATCCAAAACAATATCCAACCGAAATATGCTTCAACGTTACATTTATAAGGGAAATTTTAAATAACAAGTTCCCATAGCAATTTATCACATAGGATTTATTGTCGCTCTAAATTTCTCCAACTAATTATCAACTGGTGTGTGCAAGTATACAATAACTCATAACTGTAAATTTTCAGAACTACGTTCCTGACTTTTTTCTTTTTTACCCCACTTTTACATTCGAAACGTCACCCTTAATCTTCAACATAAAATAGAATAATTGCTGCCACTTTTTTTCTGAGAAGGATTACTTTCAAGTACATGTCAAATATCCTACAAACAAATCACTGTAATATATATATATATATATATATATATATATTGCATTACCTTGTTTTGCTTCGTGACACTTAATGAGCAGTGCTTTTGCATGCAGGTGGGAATCACATATCATGATTCTAAGTGTTTCAAAAAATAAAATATTTTTTATTCATTTTTCAATTTATTCCGGCAGTGCAACGTAGTCATTATTTCTTGAGAACGATAGTTGTTTTCTGTAATTTGCTACACACGAAAGAAACGACCTTTTGTGAAACTGCTGCTACTTGGAAAAATACTTCTAATGCAAAATTATAATAGAGAATATAAAAGTATTTTTCATGCTTATGAGTGAAAGTATATAAATGTACGTAGGTTATAGAAGAAACAAGTTTAACTTTCATTGCGTTATGATACATGAGCAAATTTATGAATTTGCCGTAATTAATAGAAATAACAAATGTTAACAAAGTCAAAGAGCAAAATATATTAAATTAAAAGTTTGATAATTACGTTAAAAGTTTAAAATAAACTAATATTTGAATGCATTCATAAATATCAAAAAAATCTGAACAACCTTCAAAGGCTGTGTCTTTGTATAGCAGACATTCACACACACACGCGCGCATACATATAATTACACACGAACGATTTATATACATTTGTAGATAAAGTAGATGTGTTAGTTGGAGAAAATTAAGTTTTCTTCTTGTATTGTAAAATATGAAACTTCTTGTGTTATAAAATATGAAAATGTTTTTAAATGTGCCATTTAATGCTAGACTAAACTTAAAAAATGGTGGCATTTATGATTTATTTATCTAATAAATAACCTAATTTTAAAATCTTTCTTGGTGATTATAAACATATTTCCATCATATTTATTGAAAATAAGTTCAACACTAAATAGCTTAAGCATTAACTATAACTGTTCTCTAAACATAATAATACCATAGATTTTCGACAATACAAATCAACGTGCTTAAAAAAAAAAGGCTTAAAATAATGACATAACGAATAACTTAGATTTTAAAACAAAACTTATGCAACGTGATTTTCAAGCTTTATCAAATGCTTAAACAGGAAATCCTTAAGCATTAACATTTGCTGAAAATTCTGTTAAGCACTGCTTCTCTTGTGGGTTCGACAAAGACAATCATTCTTTTTCAGGACGTCTTCCTTATGGGTCCCGAGACGGCAGCTCAAATGCCTTTTCATTTGATAATGAAGCCCCTGCTGAATGCGATATGGGACAAGAATTGTTCCTTAAAATGCATTACGAAGAGAAACGTCATCCTGTAATTACTTTTTCTTTGCTTAAGATATAGTTAGAAGCCCGTTTTTGCATTTTTACCGCGTTAGAATAAAAGATATGTCTGTCATTTTAAAGAGTAAATTTCCATTAATTTTTCTCTCTAGAAAGTTGGTAGGATAGGAATAATTTTGGTTAGTAGTTTTTACGTACTTATTTTTAGCTAATTTTAGATACTGTTATGTTCATAAATATTTTCATTTATCCAATTTCCAAAATCTAAGAAAACGTATTTTATTCGAGAAATTTTTCGATTTTGAAATTTGGACAGATTTGCAGGTTTAAGTTTCCCAACTACTTAGGGGTTGTTCATAAATGATGTCACACTTTATTTTCAACATAGTCGACCCCTCTCCTCCCTTGTCACAAAGTGTCACACTCCACTCTCCTGGTCGACAAGGTATAAATAAACAAAAAAAGACATGAAATAATATTTTTCAAATGTAAAAATAACTCCGAAGCTCTATTGTTTATCGCCAAACTTGCCCAGCAACCACGCCATCATAATCCATCCGTCTAACGAAAAAATAAAAAACATCCCGTGGAACATTCAAAAATCATCGTCAGGAAAAAAAGAAAAAATGTCGTACATTTCATTCGGATAAAAACAAATCAAAAGTTTCTTCTCTTTCAAAACAAATCGCCAAAACAATGAATTCTTTAACGGTTGCCTTAAAACAATAATCCTAGACTGAACCTGCTCAGCGCCTAACGTACCAAGCGACCACGCTACCGGAACCCAGCCCTTTTTGAAGCCTTGAGTGAAGCGGATGTCTTTTCTGTAGCAATAATAAATTTTTCGCCAAACAAACAAAAATGTATAAAATCACAATAACAGTAGCTTTCAAATCTTTATATATTAATACGACTCTGTTTTTATAAGCACATAAAAACGCTGTTTTTCATTTTTAAAAATTACTTTTAAATTAAAAAAAAAACCACCTTCAAAAATCACCTACGAACTATAAAGTTAAAAATAACTGATTGCACTTACTATTTCCTACACAAACCTAGAAATGAATTTATTTTTCAATTACAGTACAAAAATCAACTGAACTGAACACCCAATATAAAATAAACACTGATTTTGAATAATACACGATGAATTATTTTAAATACCTAACAAATTATATACGATCTCTTGATTTTCAATAACATTTTGAAATCGAGGTCTCCTATAAATTACTACCTAACGTAACTGACAACTCACCGAATCCTGAATTAAACACTAATTTAACTAAACGCGAAATTAGTTTTTAAAACTAAACCTACTCAGTTACGTTAGGAAATAGTTTGTAAGAGGCCCCGACTTCAAAAGGTTATTAAAAATTAAGAGATCGTATATAATTAGTTAGGTATTTAAAATAATTCATCGTGTATTCATTAAAGTCAATGTTTATTTTATATTGGGTGTTTAGTTTTGTACTTTAATAGAAAAATAAATTCCTTTATAGGTTTGGGTAGGAAATAGTATGTAAGTGTAATTAGTTATTTTTTACTTTTTAGTTCGCAGGTGATTTTTGAAGCGACTTTTTTTTTACTTAAAAGTAATTTATTTTTTGCTTTTTAGTGGTGTAAATATAAAATAAGTACGTAGGATAGAGTATGTGGAACATGACGTTGAAGAATTTCTTAAGTGCATCTCGAGTAAGATAACGTCGAGCACATGAGTCTGAAAACAGCTAGAATAAGCACGCTAAAGAAAAAAATAGACCACAGCGTCTCGGAAACTTCCGACGACTGTGAAGGAAGGCTTTTTTAAAATGCGCAACTAATGTACAAAAAGTTATCTTCATCATTAATTCGACTTTATCAAAGTTTGCTTTCCGAAAGCAAATGCTCGAGTCACTAAAAAAAAACCAACAGAAATCGCTTTAAGTTTAAAATTGTAAGCTAAAAAGTTCGAAATTTCAAAATTGTAACATTTTAAATTAAAATTTATATTTCTCAACAACAGGCATCACACAACCCTCAATAGAGCTGTCATAGATTTAGGAGAAAAAAACTTTGCGAAAGGACGAGCATGCGTAGCTCTCAGGAGAGTCAAGACTTGAAGGAATAGTTTTATCTAATTTAGAACGCTCTAAACTTTTAACTAAACCCCACGGTGAACGTGCATTAGCAGAAATGCAACAATTGACGCAACTCATTTCTGATGAAAAGTAGACTGGATTCAGTATTCAGTTAGAACCTTTTAAATATTTACGGTTTCCCGAACTACAAACAAATTGGAAATTATAACAATTTAAATTGCAAAATTCTAGCATTGTAAATTAATTTATGTTTTACAACAATACGTGTCATGTAACTCGTGATAAAATTCTCATGTATCTTCTCATAGCCCTATTATAGATGAAGCTAAAAAAAATCCACTAAAATGAATTTTGTTTGCTTCAGAGAATCTTTGATTAAAATTTTCATTATGATTACTCTTAATAATAATGATTTTCAGTTATTTCTTTAACTATGGGTAAATAAAGTACATACCTTTGTTTTATGGCATTTTTTGAACAATGTGTTTTATATTTAATCGTTTGTGTGGGAAATTACATGAAATTTATTGTTTTTAACCCATAACTTTTTTTCCAAACAAATAGGGCCAAACAAAGATTTGGAACCTAAGTTAGACCACACCCTATCCACTAAACAAAAAAAAAAATAAATAAATAAAAACCGGTTCACTAAGTGAGACGATATACTAAGTTAATGAAGTACGAATCGCTTTAAATGTGAGTAGGATATTTGAAGAGTGCCTTCGATTTCATCAAACCCGGACTTTATTACCATTAGACCGCCGGAGAAGTATACCGTTTCGAATACAAAAAAGAATTTTCCTAATCGGTACATTTGTCTTCGAGTATTTATGGAACATTGTACAAAGAAAAAACAAATCAACAAGTTCAGAACTTCCTTCTTTTTTAAAGCCTGCTAATTAGTATAATCCTTATTTCTAACTAAACTGGCGACAGTTTTAAATAGTCAATCTAGAATACCCGTCAAACTTCAGAAATCAGACACCGGTTACAATATATTATTAAGGATTATAAATTAAATTATCGGGAAAGAGGTGTTCTATATTCAATTCCCCTTAAATTGAACAGTAAATATATTTAAATACTGAAATACTGAAAAAAAATTACACTTATGACTAAAAAAGTTATTTATTAGTAAAAGAAACTAACGACCAAACGGCACGACCTTGAGGGTCACGAATTTGGACAAAATTCTAGATATAGGTCCATTTCCACAAGATATGAGCCCAGGTAAAGCGGTTTGACTGCATAGGCCCTAGTTTGGCTGCAGCGAGGGTCCGAAGTTGCTAGTTTGGCCCCAGAAAAGCAATAACGTTTTTATTGGAATTTCAGACTTCGACACAATGTTCGATGTCCCAATAAATTTGACATCTTTTATTAGTACAACGAGTGGAAGGGAGAACACCTATTTATTTATGAGCATTATTTAAGTTACTTGAAAAGTTGAAACGATCTTGTATTTTCGTTTTTTTTTTATGTGCCATGTGCAATAAATTAGAGATTTTTCTCCTCTCCCTCTTTTTGCTTATCATTGTGGAATATCTTTGATAGCAGACGATAAATATCCAGTTAAAGTAAATGTTTTCATTAACAAACGATAAATACTTTTTACTAGCAGAGAATTAATATGAAACGAAAATAATTAGTTTCCTTTGCAAACGATAAATATCTAGTAAATATGTTATTTGTTATGGCATTCAAGTCATTAAAATTTAAAGAAGTGTCCAATTTAAATTCTTAGAATATTTTTTTGTAATTAACTCAAAGGTAAGTGCATGCAAATAGCTCATACTGCAATACAATAGTAGAAAAGGGGAGAAAAAATGCTAATTCTAAAAGAAACTCCTTTGCAATACTGGGTCCAAATTACCAACTTTGGACCCTCGTTGCAGCCGAACTAGGGCCTATGCAGTCAAATCCCTTTACCTGGGCTCATATCTAGTGGGAATTGACCTATATCTAGGATTTTGTCCAGATCCGTGACCCTCAAGGTCGTGCCGTTTGATAGTAAGATAATTGATTCAACTATTAAAATAGCAAAATGTATTTAATTTTCTGCGTTGCTACGTAGTAACACCTATTATGAAAACTTAACAGGCGGCGTCGCGAAAATTAATCATTCACATGCCGCGAGAATTAAATATCTTTCAAGACGATGGCAAAACCTCACCGGTCACGGCAAAACCACTTGACCTGTGACGTAGCTCGCCCGTGGCGTAAGCTGGTTAAAAATTCACACGTTGTGGCTACGTAAAGTTTCTTGGATTTCTCCGGCACCCCTTATCAGATCCAGACCAAATTACCGTGAGACCATCTGGAAAGCATACCCTTGCAAACAAAAAAGAAATTTTTCAAATCGGTCGAACAGTCTTATAATAATTAGAAAACATACATAAAAAGCCGCAAGACGAAATCATAACCTCCTTTTTTGATATCGGTTAAAAAGTGATTTCACACTTCTTGTTATTCTCTCATTCTCCTAGCCATTAATTATCCCAAGTTCACAAACCGTCTTCCTCTTAAAACTTGACACTAATGTGGATGACTCCTTATCCACGGGCGGGGCGGTGTAAATATTAGCCGTGCGTAAAAATCGCTCATTCCGCAAATTCTACGTCCAAGACTAATATTTAAAACTCTATCATGCTATTCCACCATTACAAAGTCAGTAACAATTTTTCTGTAATATTCAGATCAAATACTCGTCATTTTGCAAGCCACGCACCTCCTATTATAAACAGGAAATTGTTTCACAGACAGACTCGAGAAATTAAATTGCCAATTCGTAAAAAGAAGAAAAATGAATTTGGTACAAAGAATATGAAAAAGAACTTGGGCCTCCACTAAATGCGGTATTCACACATTTTGGAGCCCCTTTGTTTTTATTTTCAATGTTCCCAGTTTCAACGAAAAGATTTTTTTGTGTACAGTTTTGGATCCCTTCTTGGTTCCTTGTGCTATGTGAGATTATCGTAATGGCGGCATTTGCGGCAGCGTCAACTCCCCACTGCTTGAAACATGTTTTGAATTTTTTCATACTCGGCATATTTTCTAATGCAATTTGTTAGTACGTATATTTTTACATTGGGTTTTTACTTACAAACGAGCTGATGTGTGCATCTCATGACTTCCTTTTACACCAATTTAACGTTATTTCCCCATTATTGGTAATTTTAATGTGATTCAATCGTTAACTCTCTAAATATCACCAACAGTGGCCAAATTGAAACCGGATTTAAATTTTAAAAAAATCGCCAAATTTGTCGCCAAATTGGCGACCAAAAAACTGGCGATATATCGCCAAGTGTCCGACAAATTATAACACAACTTGAGTTTACATCGAAATTAACAATGATTCCCCCCCCCCCAAAAAAAAGTGCAAATGACTCCTTTAGAAACACCTGAATGTAACTTAAAGGGGAGGTGCACAACTAGACCCCACTAGGAGTTTACGTACCGAATTTCAGCTTTCTAGGAGTTGCCGTTCTTAAACTATGGGACATACATATGCACATACGCACATACATAAGTACATACAGACGTCACGAGAAAACTCGTCGCAATTAATTCGGGAATCGTCAAAATGGATATTTCGCGTGTCTATACGTTCTTGGGCACTTATCCAAGTGTGGTCGAGTCGAAAAAAAAACTCGACATTCATTCGGGGGTGAGTAAAATGGAAGTTAAGGTCGATTTTTGAGTGATTTTTTTTTTTTTCAAATACAATACTTGCTAATAAAAATGCGTAAATTCTGGTACAGCATCGTTAAAACGATGTGTAAAGAGAAGATTAAAGTGAGCGGAACCACTGTTCACAATGTTTTCAAACATCTGTATACCCCGTAAGATTTTCAGAAAAAGAATACGCATTGTTTAAAAAGTTTTAGTAATACGAGTATAGTAATGAGTTGCATATCGATTTGTTTTAAACGGTTGGAAAACCTAACAAGTTCGAACGACGATCGAGCTACCGAAAAGATCTCGAGGAAAATATCTAGTTACCTTAAGCGAGGGATATCAAAACATGGCTACATTGATTGCAAGAAAATTTGTTGTTGTTGTCGTATTCCAGCTAGGTTGGCAATTCGAGGTGCGCTGCTTTACTTTTGCAACTGTACCGTAATTTGGTGTGAAGTCCGACTTCTACAGTACACACATGCCGTAAGGATCCGTTTATAGGGTAGGCAACCATTCACAGCATAGCAACACATTCACACAAAAAGGAAGGACAAGGACAGGAGAAAGAAAGTACATCCATGCCCGAACCGAGATTCGAACCCGGACCTTCCTGTCCAGGAAATTCATTAAGTTGACAAAATGGAGAACCTCATAGCAAAACGAAATAAAGTTTCTGGGGAAGGCTACAGCCCACTCGTAATTATCGTGCCAGTAAGGAAAATATTTGAACTTGAATGGAAAATACATGTTAACTGTTAGTTGAAAAATAAATAAGAAAGCTAAATAAATATTTCGACTTAGTTTAAATACATGTTATGGAAAGTCTTCAGCTTTTAAAATTTGCAATCGAAGTAACTTTCTTTTCATTTGAGAGTCTAAATATAAATATTTGAGAAATAAAAATATTTCCATAATCCCTTTGTTTTTCATTTCACGTTCCTAATTCACTTCTATATTGGATACAGGAAAGTAAAGCTTAACGTTTTCCTCAATGTGAGATATAATACCAGCGAGTTGATTGATTGACTAGCGTTGCTGAAGCAGATGCGGTAATGCATTTTTCGAAATCAACTGATAACGATACTTTACGTTGCAAGAACTGCGTCGCAAGTCGAAATGAAACTTCGGAACGAGTTCACAATTCGGAACAAGTTCAATTTTCACTGAAAATTGAAGAAAATATCTCTAAGTCATTTGAAGTTCTAGTGCTGCAGCCAGAAATGTTAATATTCTTACGCACTAAAGAATCATCAAAATTTTATCAAAACTTTCACTTTTTATTTCTAAACCAAAAAATTAAAATTCCTATGCGAAAGAAATTGAAGATTTCAGACCATTTTTCGTAATTACGAGAAAGTAGTGTATGTTTTGAAAAGACATAACATTCCGTGTGATAGAAATTTTCCTTATTTTAGTATTTTGTGAAAAGTAACCGACAAGGTACGGTGATATTTTTTTTTAAAAACTTGAAATAATTCTCGGGATAAAAGCTTAGTTTAAGTAACTGTTTCGGCATAAAGATGATTTTAAGGAAATCTTATAGATCACGTATAACGTATTTTTACAGAAGCTAACTTAATTGTGTATATGTGCTAAGTCTCTGTAGCGATACCTAATTAACAGTATAGTATATATAAATTACATGAAAAATTAAGAAAAACAAAATTTAGCTTTCTTAGGGAGGAGATTTAAATGATGTTGAGTTAGAAAATTTCACATAAAATTAAGCAAATTCTATTCCAAAATAATTGTTGATGTTGAGGGAATTCAAGGAAAAAGTAATGTTAACGTTGAATTTATACCATTTGTTTTATTGAAGTTGATTTTCTTCAAAAATATTTCTTTGAAAGTAAATACGATGTCCTCCCTCCTCCCTCCCCGCCTAATACAAAATCTCACAAAAAACTGCAATGGCACCATTTGCGGAGTGGAAACCAATTAACAAAATTTAATTGTAGCATTACTTTTATTGTTTACCTAATTTATTTATTTTTCATATACTGGCATTTTACAACTTTTGTATTGAACCTAATATAAAAACATAAGCATAAGAATATTGATAAATATCAAGATACAGTTCAATTTAAACATGAAAACGTTCCTACCTGTCAGAAGGGTCAGGAAATCCAAAAACTGCAAATTTGACGATCACAACTTTATTGAACAGACGACACAAAACATGTACACACAAGAATAGAATCGGAAGAATAGCTCGAGCACGAAAAGAAGGCGGATGACATTGAAGCAAAAACATCATTTGTATTATTTGTAACAGGTTTTTTGGTATTATTTTGGAATAGATAGGATTAGTGAGGCCGTACTTCTTGCTATCCAGTACTTTCTGGCAGATTCTACCTATTACGAATGAAACACATGATGTTTTAGTTCAAGGTCATCGGCCATCTATCCGTGGTCAAGCTTTAATCGCCAGCTCGTTGGAGTTGCAAGATTATTTCCGCAGGCTTCTCAGCGACGGTTACAGGTAAATTTCATCAGCGTACAATTTTAGTGTTTCAGTGTATCATTCAAATTTGTAAGCCCTTTATTTAGTAACATTTCTTCGCTTTATTTTCTTCAAAGGATAATGGGTTTAAAAATAATGAAATGTGATCATTTTATGGCACATTTGGCTACAGAGGCGGCGATTGAAACTAAAAAAGGGGGGAGGGGCAAAAAAAAAACGCCAACTAAGAGCTATAGGATTCTTAGCGGTAGTAAAAAAAATAAAAGAATAAAAAATATATATTAATTTGAATTTTTGGCATCTTGAATTCAAATTATGTCTTTCACAATCACGAGCGTGTGTGTATGAATGCGCGTGTGTGTTTGTGTAGACGCATGTGTGTGGGTTCGTGTGTGTGTGTATGTATGCATGCATGTGTGTGCGTGTTGTGTATGTAGGCATATGTTTTTGTGTCTGTGTGCAGGCATGAGTGTGTGTGTGTGAGTAGGAGTGTGTGTTTTTGTCTGTGCGCAGGCATGAGTGTGTGCATGTGTGTGTAGGCGTGTGTGTGTATACGTGTGTGTGTGTAAGATATGGACGCAACCTGGAGACGGTTTTCGCAAGAGGAGCAGCATCGTGAGGACGGTCGACGTGACGGTGGTGCTGGCAGAGGGTGCTGGTGAGAAAATAAAATGATAGGAATTCAAAACTGTCAAGTGAGAACAATAAGCAATTGTGATTGCTCAAAAGAAAAAAAAGCACAGAATTTTGTTAAGGCTGGTTTTTAGAGTATATGAGAGGCAATTGAAGCAAATTTAACAGATTAACTTACGTTTTGCTTAAGATTTTGATGAATTATGTACACAATAACTTTAGACATGAATTAGACATACATTATGTACCCCAAAGTGTTTTGAGATGTCACAAACACATTGTAAAAATTTCATTAAGCAGTTATGACTTGTTTTAGATGAACAATTGATTTACTAATATCTAAATAATGAATATATTACCGTTAAAGTATATAATGCAGTTATTTTATAGAATACCTAATTATTCCATGAAATAACTGATCGTGTCCGTTAAAGTGTGTAATATGTTAGTAATTTGACACTCTAACTAGTTATTCTATGAAATAACTATATATATATATATATATATATATATATATATATATATATATATATATATATATATATATATATATATATATATATATATATATATATATATATATTCTATAAATAAACTAATGATAGACAATCAAAATGAAAAGGAAGCAATTTATCTAATTTATGCAGCGTATAAATAGTGCCTATGGAATAGTACCATAAAATCATTTGTTACAACAAGGATTACTAAAATGACACTTGGAATTACAAAGAAAATTATTTCTAAGGCAAAAAAATTTTCTGTTGACACACTGGGTTTTACACGAACATTTTGGGGTATTACAGGGGTGAACGGTAAATGTATTTGTCGTGCAAGATATAAGATATAGATTATTTTAGACTTTAACAGGCTTCAGGTCGTTATTCTATAAAATAACTAGTTAAACCATGAAATACAAGAGACACTTTAACGGACTTGATCAGTTATTCCATGAAATAACTAGGTATTCTATAAAATAACGTATTTCATACTTTAACGGTAACAAATACATAAACTAAAAATTACCGCTTGTGTTAAATAATGTTTTGCAAACAGACATGCAAAGTAAAACATAATGGGGTCGTTTCCAAAATTTTAAAAGTATTTTTTTTAGAAAGAGCATGCTTAAAAACATAGAATCTGACCATTTTTAAAGTAATTTCTTTAAGTTTAATATTTTTAAAAAATTACTTTAATCGGTGCTCTTTCATCGTTTAACGCTTCTGCCGATGACATCACAAATGATGAAATGCCATTCAGTGTTGCCATTCACGGTCCAAAATATTTAATTCGCATCTTTACTCACGTGTATTGGCAACGATATGGTTGATAGCAAGCATAGAGCGCAATATTTAATTCGCTTCTTGATTATCATAACGTGGAAATGCGATAGAAAAGATGCGCCATAGTGCATCATTTGTAACGTCATAAAGACCACGCCTTGTTTGAAGAATCGGACATTTTAAAAAATTAATTAAAAAATAATTGTTGGGAAAATGAAAGTATTTTCTCAGTCTTGTTTTTCGCTTATTCTATCAATTTCAGTGACAAAAAGTACTACTTTTGACTGAAGGAAACAACCCCATTATGATCTGAAAGTTTTGACTTTTCTGCTTTTTTATAATTTTTAATTTTGGTTTCTAAATTAAAAAAAAGAACCTGCCCTAATTGCCTCTCCCCCCCCCCCCCCCGAATTGCCGTCACAGTTTGTCTAGATTGTCAGCACAGTCGCTATACGAGTAAGTTAGCATACCCCATATATACAGTGTACTGTTTGACCGCGGATTGTATGTAGTTTGGCAATCTGCCAAGTAAAGACTATTCCATCTGAATGAATCTAGCAGGGGAGAAGGGAAAATAACGATGGGATTTTTATGAAAGCGTTTTATAATATCCCTAGTGTCTTATTCATTTATTGCATTTTCTAAGAAATAAAATAAGGGAAAACAAAAATAGTTACCATGGAAACAACAAAAAGAAAAGAAAATATTGTCATTTCGCTCAGGAACGTAAAAGCAAAATGGTAAGCTCAAAACTTTGTTGTGAATAAATAAATCAAAGAATTTTTGCCAAAAGAATATAGCTCGAATATACTTTGATTTAAAAAATGTTGCTGACAGCAAATTTTTATTTTTGCAAAACTAAGGCTAAATAATAGAAAGGCAAAAGTGCGCATCTATAACAAACCAACTAACGCCCCTATAAATTAATAGATAGGTCCATTTCCGCCTATAATCCGGATATTAGTCTTTCCATGTAATCGATGGTCAGACAGTAACATAGTGTTGTGTTATCATCCCAGCTGAGTAGTGGTATTTAGCATATTTAAGCCTAGATCTGAAAATTCATAATTTTAGTTAGTCGGCAGTGACCGATACACATGTTAGGTTAAGTAGCTTCTATTTACCATTAGTAGCCACGTTATGCAGTACTTTTAAAAACGAAGGCCTTAGCAAATGAGACCTAACTGCAAAGCTGTACAAATGAATCCTTTAAAAAAAAAATCAATTGGGTATATTTCAATAACAATGAATTTGACACGGTGTTTAAACTTTTGACGGGATTAACTTTATTTTGGTAACCCTGTTGCTTTATGGTAATTCTATACGAATAGATATTTGCCTACATATGCAAAAGTAAACCATTCCTAAGGTAGATATTGATGTCAACAATTTTACGCCGATGAACAAATATTGTCAAATTAACAATTATCGAAATCATCCCAAAAAACAGAATAATGGTTCCCCAACCATCAATTTTTGTAATAAAAACAAATTAAAGTATACCTACGATTTTCTTATTCGTTTGCGATATGGCATACTATGTGAATATTTAGAATCGTTTTCACATCACGTGACGAAATAGAAATTACTTGATTTGAAAATTCAATGAAGTAAAATTTCTGTGGGAGCCAATAGGGCTTTTAGAAGGTGGCCGGTTGAACATTTTATTTAGTCGCCATAGTAGGAACTTGAGTCGCTAGGCGGTGAGTTATTTCACGTCATTTTAAGAATAAATTGGAGCAAATACTCATTCTGACGTCTGTGAACAGTATAAACTTTCGCTTTACTTTCCAGCCACGTAAGACAAGTATGTGTATAAGTTACAATAAAATGGCACGTTTCTTGGTAATAAAATAATAGTTTAAAAAACTAAAAAAAACACGCTTTAGTAGCAAAATGAACTAAAAAGTTAAAAATATTCTTTGGATGACAAGTATATAAATTAATTGACCAAACACTTAATTTTACTGTAATAAAAAAAAGAGTGGGGGGGGGCTGGCCTATTTACATTTTTGCACGGATAACAAGTGGAAGAAATTTAAGATAACTGATAAGGAGCACCTAACGCTTTTTTTCTATTACAGTAAAATTAAGTGTTTGATCAATTACTTTATATACTTGTCATCCAAATATTATTTTTAACTTTTTAGTTCATTTTGCTACTAAAGCGTGTTTTTTTTATAGTTTTTTAAACTATTATTTTATTTCAAATAAGATTTAGATACTAAATATTGCTAACACTTGTAACTCTTAAATGATATCTTTGTGCGTGAATTTGATTTTTATAATGGAATGTACCTTAGTATTCTAATTCATTATTTGCATCAGACATTTTGAATGCTTTCTGGTAAATTCATGTGCAAACATTGTTACACTCCGCAGCTCTCATTTGTACGTTGTAAGTAATTCTAATACGCCACTGGCTATTTGTCCAAAGGAAAGTTGGACCCACAAACATACCCACAAACACACAAGTTAAGCTAATAAAAGCGTGTTAGTTAGAAAAAACTAATAACTTATCGTTAATAAATTAATTTGATTATAGAATATTGCATTGTCGTCGGGTCTGAGGTTGCATTCCAAATTTTGAAAGAACCCGATCACAAAAAGTGGGCGAAAATTGAGTTGCAAAGGTTATAAATTTAATTTCGGAGTAGACGGGATTAGAACGCACGCCCAATGATTCCCGGAGGTGAACGTCAGCGAAGAGCCGCGCCTTAGACCGCTCGGCAACGAACGCTCGTAAAGTGGTGGAATGTACTAACGGTAATAAGCCACTAGCTCTTAGTCCAAAGGAGAATTACTCACAAACATACTAGTGAAGCTAATAAAAGCGTGTTAAAAAGAAAATGAATGGCAAAAATATTTAGATGGTTTTTGTTTTGCTTTATCTTAGACATTCTTTTCCATATTATCTACGCATTTTAGCGCAAGTCAATGCTTAATTATAATCCTTGGAAGAAAGTTGTTGCAAAATAACCAATAGAACATTAAATGAACTCAAAATGAGTAAATTGCTTTTACAAGTTATTTCTCTTGAAAAAATAATCGTTACATTGTTTAGCTTAAACGCCTTCAACATCTAATTGTTTTTCTCTTCGTTATTTTTTACTAGCCTTTCTGATTTCAGACGAATATATTAAAGTTTATAAATCCTGAAGAACAAAGTTTTTCTTGCACAAACGCTTCAAATTAAAGTGTCAGCCAAGAACCTTTACTAATATAAAACTCTTCAAGAAAGTTAAATTAAATCTTCAAAGATATTTAAAAGTTTCCCCAACTAAACTATAAGAATTGCTCGCTATAGCTGTTTTAATTAAACACATTAAGCTATGAAATAGTTGGAGTACAAGTAGTAAAGTTAAAACTTTTTTTTCTGTCATGTCATCAAAGTAGTTAGTTGGAAACGCAAGAAAAGATAATATTTAAATTTGTGTTTTCGGCGCAAATTGAGTTGATGCGAATAAAGACACTAAAGATTAACCATTTTGTAAGTAGCAGGACTGTGTCAGACGTAAATACGTTAATTGAAGTTTCAGCTATTATTTTGCAATTTAGAGTTTTTATGTAATGTATCATTTCTCGTATAAATGCTAAAGCAATTGCTAAACATTTTGAAAACTTGAGAGTTGAAAAATAATGTAACTTTCAAAGAAAAGGTATGGAAACCGAATTTTAATCGTGAATATTTATTTTTACGTAGAATTCTTAATTAAACTGTTAGATAATGTTTGGATAAATCTTTTACTGTTTAAAATGTCGTTGCCAAATCCCAGATTCGTAAAATAAGCATGCTTAGAATCTTGATGCTTAGAGTTACCACAAATCGAACAGCTGATTTGTGCATCACATGACTTCCTTTTACTCCTATTCAATGTCATTTCCCCATTATTAGCAATCTTAATGTGATTCAATAGTTTACCCTCTAAATATCACCAACAGTGGTCACTTTAAAACCACACTAAAAAAATCGCCAAATTTATCGCCAAGTTGGCGACAAAACTTGGCGACCAAAAGACTGGCGATATATCGTCAAGTGTCCGACAAATTATAACACTACTTGAGTTTACATCGAAATTAACAATGATTTCCACCCAAAAAGGGGCAAAAGATCCCTTTAGAAACACCCGAATGCAACCAAAAGGGACAGTGCACAACTAGGAGTCTACGTACCAAATTTCAACTTTCAAGGACATACTGTTCTTAATTTATGCGATATACATACACACATACATACGTACATACAGACGTCACGAGAAAACTCGTTGTAATTAACTCGGGAAACGTCAAAATGGATATTGCGCGCGTCTATACGTTCTTAGGTACACATGTATGTGTGGTCGGGTCGAAAAAAAAAACTCAACATTCATTTGGGGGTGAGCAAAATGGAAATTAAGGCCGATTTTTGAGTGAAATTTTTTTCGCGAATACAATACTTAATTTTTTGTAAAAGGAAATAAAAATTACTGGACATATTACTCAATGTCTACCGTAACCAATTAGGCTTCATTTCAGTGATGGAAAAGCTGTTTTTTAGTATGCAACATGCAATGCTATTTTAATGTCTCAGTTGCCAAATCGATTAACTCCACTTTTAGAAAAAAAATCCTCATTTCTGATTTAATAGTGCTTAATCAATGCTTAGAGTATGAATCCAACCTCTTCGGAGGCAATGGCACCCCCTTTTCTGATGAATCGAGGGAAATGAGTGTGCAGATGCCCTAGCAAAGGAAGCACGTCACCAAGATCAACCTCTAACAGTCACCTTCACAGACTTGAATGCTGTTGCCAGGCGAAGGATCTACGATCAGCTTTTCAGCAAGGCAACAATCCCCGATCTTCACTGCCCAAGAAACCTCTCTTCTACAATAGCTAGGCTACGCACTGGACATTTCAAGGACATGAAGATATTACCAACTAATAATAAATCCTATCCCATCTGCAAGCACTGTCCCCATTTACAACTCACCCCTGGTCATGTATTTAATTGTCAGGCCATTATTCGCTCCCTCCTCCAACTTGGAGCACCACCAATTGAAATCCTTACAGCCATCGGGCTCCAGAATTAGCAGATCTTGTTATCAAGACTTTTGGAGACATCTAAACCTTTCGCACTCTGCACATCATCAGACACGACAACAACAATATGAATTTATATAAAACTTTTCGTTCAGTACATTTCTGATCCCACGATGGCAGAAAAAGCAAAACGAGGGCCCATTCACTCCTATGGATAACACTATCTTCTTCATCACTTTTCTCGACTTTTTGTTTCATGGAGTTAATCGATTTGGCAAGTGAAGCATCCATTTAACGCAAATAGTTGGCGTACAAGTAGTAAAGTTAAAACTATTTTTTTTTCTGTGATGTCATTAAAGTAGTTAGTTGAAAACGCAAGAAAAGAACATAGAAGAGAAAAGAAACGCAAGGCATATTTGTTGTTCGTAAAAATTTGCATTGAAAATTACACATCTCTTAGAAAAGAGCCTCCTTCTAAAATCAAACTTCAAAGTTTCAGTTTCTACGCATAATCAAATATACTTTGTGTATTTATATTTCATTTGTTTGGTACTCAAAAGTATTCGGGATATTTTTTTGCTAGTCTAGAGTAAAAATGCCCGAATTTATTGAGTTAAATATCTCTGTTATAAAGAAAAAAAATTAAGAATTATGTCACGGAAGGAACTCAAAGACTTAAGAAGTTTTCAATCCACATTAACTGTCTCCGTATTTTGTAATCTCAAACTGAAAATATGTGACTAAGCAAATTATTGAACAGGACACAAAATTAGTTCTCTATCCCGGTAATTGCTTTAGATGAGTTAATGGAATGAAGGCAAACAAGTTCAACTATTATTTGATTTTTTTTTTTTACATTCTTCTTGCAAAAGCTGTCACGTAATCCTATCTGCATTTAGATAAAAGCATTTGTTTCTACTAACGCGTCCAGTAAATCAAGACTTTTTCCCTTAATTTACGTTCCCGTTGAGTTAATTTTGTTAGAAATTAATTTTCTGTGCTTACAAGATTTAAATTTATTTTTTACGATTTCTAATTAAAAGCCTTATGCCCTTGATGTGGTACAGTCATGCAGGGTAACTCTGAAACATTTTGGTTAACTTTGTGCCGCATCAAGTTTTTTAGTATGTTTGAAGTTAAAAATAAAAAAAATTCTAGTTGACCCGAAGCAGTTCTCTACTAGGAAGAATATTAAATCAGCTTTCTACTCTTTAGAAAATAAATTTGCTAACTTGCACACAGCAATTTGCAAATTATAATAAATCTAAAATTACTATTTGAAATCTATTTAGGGATAACGCATTAAAGTTTTTAAAACATTATTAATATTTGAAAGTACCATAAGCGCGGGCTACTCTGGCCCTAGGGTCCTTTTTGGCCCCAATTAAGAAAAAAGATGCAACGTTCTCTGTCAACATTCAGGAAGCAATTTTTAAGCATATTCTGAAAGGATTCGTTAGAGAACATCCTCAAATACTCAGTAATGTATATATTATAGAGTTTTATAGTTCTTTTGAAAGAGCAACACTACTGGTTTTTTTGTTACTTGCACTAACATGTGTCTTTTTTACCTCTCAGACTTTTACTTGTAGAAGCAGTTTTACATCAGCTATGATTTTGTTAAGTACATATTTATGAACAATGTTCAATACTTTATGTAGTAGCATGGTTGTACTACTCAGTTGCATCTACTTCTTACAAATTTTGTTACATTTGTTGGAAAGTTTAAGGAAATTTGTTACTGTGGAATGGGATGATCTCAGGTTCTTAGGGATGATCTCAGGTTTTCAGGAATGGTTGTTAATGCGAAAGAAGAAGGAGCTAATATTGAGAGTATGGAATGCTCCAAAAGTTTTTTAACTAATCTAAAATTTAGGACCCTTTGTTTTACGAATGTTGTTGTCATGATGAAATTATTCAACCTCCAAAACCGATGAAAAAATGACTGTTCTCCGTCAGTAATCTCTGAAACAAAAACTAAGTATACACACACTAATTTTTAAAAAAATTAATTTTCGTTAAAACAAATACAGTGAAACCTGTGTAAGTTGACCACTTGCGGTGCAGTACTTTGGTGGTCAACTTAGACATGTGGTCAACTTATAAAGGGGGTAATGATTTTTTTTTTTTTTTTTGTCATTTCTTGCACCATGTATTCATCTTTTGACTCATTGACACCTACTCTTTCTGTTCAACTCACTTTCATTGTTTAGCATTACTTTGAAACATTAATTTAAAATGTTATTAAAATATTTTTAGAGATTATTTTCCCAGAATGACGTATAATGTGTTATGCAAATTTAAAATTTCCGTAAATTGATTAAAAAAAAAGTCTTACTGTTTATGAAAAGTTACTCATTTGATGTTAATAGTTTCTAAAAATTCATATCTAAACAAAAATTAAATTTTTTGCTTTATTTTTTTTCTCATATACATTTATAACCCCATGATGTTCAACTTTTCAGCAAAATAACTCCTTATTGAAGTTTGGTGCACTTATTAGACTAGTTTTGGAAATTCCATATGTGTCCCAGCTAATTTTCTCCGGATTTCTCCCCTTTTCAATTAATTTTAATATTTCATACTTTTTATCAATATCAAGTTCAACTAACTTTCTTTTTGAAGCCATTTTATATAAAACTATAACACAAAGAGCAACAAGCTGGACTCTCATAGTTCAAAAACGCAGTTGAAAATGAAAATGTGTGTCCTATCTCTTAATCCCTTGCACCAGAAATACTGCAATGGAAGTAACTTTACTCTTTAGCACAATTCCATTGTTGCCACAAAATATTGCAACTGGAAAAAAAAAATACTTGGTACTTTTCTATTGACATATGTTTTCATTGAACAGAGAGTACAAAATGCAATCTCAAATAGAATAACAAAAAAGAAAAACAAGTTTGGAGAATAAAAGGATTCTTAGAAGTTTTCCCATGTGGTTAAACTCAAAAGGAGGTTTAGTTATGCTGCTGTTCCATTTAGTTGGTAAAATGCTGATCTGGCATCAAAAATATTCTTGGAAAGCTATAAAAAAATAATGAAATAATAATTTGCTAAATAAAATTTAAAAAAATAAACCAAGTGGTCAACTTACAAAGGGTTTTTTACAATATTCCAAACCAAATTTGGTATTCATTAGTGGTCAAGACAGACAGGTGGTCAAGATAGAGAGGTGGTCAAGTTACAGAGGTTTTCCTTCATTATATAAGACTAGTCGACTCGTGCGGAACTCCGCACTGTACTTCGAATCGTTTCATAAGGCATTTCGCTCTTTAAAAATTTCAAAGAAAGAATATTATGAAGAAAAACCGAAAAAAGTGAACGGAAAAAAGTAAGCGCACAAGAGAAGGCATGTAATTTGAAGACATCAGTAACAAAACCTCGTTAAATACAACGTCGTGATAATTTGATCATCGCTCCCCTTTTGGTTGTACGTATTTTCAATGCAAATATAAATATCATTAAAAGTGTGGCTGAGTGACACGTGAAAAATCAGTAATTTTGCATGTGAAAAAACAGGTTGTGGCAAATACAGTCCTGCCCATGTGAGCATCTGACGGAAAAAAAAGAAACATTAAAGAGATATTTAGTGGCACGGATTCGAACTGGCGCCATTCTGATTAACAGTACGACGCTCCAACAAACCTAGCAACTGTGCCTTCCTTGTCGAATGCTATTCATTGAAGAAATGTAATAAAACACAGTAAAAAGGTTTTTCGCCGAAAAAAATATAATAAGATCATGCGTCTATGTTTTGTCATTAGCCAGCATGATACGATTTAAAATTATTCGTAAAACATGGAATTTGATTAAAGAATGATCAAGATTCCACGTAGCGATTGAAACAAACATTCTAGAGAAGTAATAAATTCGGTTGAAAAAAAAAGTGTTTTTATTTTTGAATATTTAACAATTTCCCATAGCAGGCTTCTTTAACCTGTACGGCTTAAAAGCCCGCACTTGTTTTTCTTTTAATCGAATACTTAAAATTCAAAACCAAAACCAGTCGAACTGAGTCCAAGTGTAATGTGTCGAACGTAGACAAAATGTTTTTTTTTTTTTTCAGCCGAAAGCAGAGGAGTAGAAAATGATTTCTTACTAATGTAGTTGATAATATGCTTAATGTTTTCTATTGTATTCGAATAAATAATTAAAGATTTACTGGTTGAAACTCGTAGTTTTAATTTGGCGTAGTATTTTTTCATTTGTACAAAAAGTCGAACACTGCTATTAGAAAAATCTACATTTCAGCATACAATGAAAATGTTTTTCTGCACAAAAAGGATTCCCTTGAGGTATATCTAATACTTTTTTTTATGCTTACATTATGCTCAGTGGTCTGGACGGAGTCAAAGCTTAAAAAAAAGGGAAGAACACCCTTCGATTAGCAGTCAACTTATCTGAATGATAACTGTAGCCTGCATAAAGGAGTCGAAACACCAAATAGCATTCCCACTGCATTTATTTTATTACGTGTGTTATCTGTTGTATGTTATGAGTACATGTAATGCGTAATATTACTGTAAATTTGCTATTATGTCGGACAGCCCGAACTGGCCCGAAGTTCAGACAGTTTATAGCCGAACGCTCTACCGAAAAAAAAAAAAAACATACAGGTAATTTTAATTTTTTTTTCTTGCCGAGAAGTGTTTTTATTTTTGAAAATTTTTACAATTTGTTATCGCAGGCTGTTTGAACCGTTATGACTTAGATTGCAGCACGTGTTCATCATTTAACAGCACGGTTAAAATACAAATTAATTTGAACTAAGTTCTTTTTTAAGCGTAGCTTTTCAAATGTAGTAAAAATGTGATACGCTATTTCTTTTTTTTGCAAAAAGAAGAAAAATATATATATTACCCTTTAAATTGAGGTAGTATTTTTTTTTTTTTTTTTTTTTTTTTTTGTACAAAGAGTCAAAAACTCATTAGAAGAATCTATATTTCAACATACGATTTATTATATTTTACTGAACAAAAAACAATTCCAATGTAGTCTGAAATCTTAAACCTGATACTTATATTTTCGCTTACATTATGCTTTAATTTTCTTCCCGGAGCCAAAGCTTGAAAAAAAAAAAAACCTTAAACTTGAGTATCAATTTAGCTCCGTGTTGCATCAAGTTTTCATAACAGCTAGGAGCGTTTCTACCTCATGTATTCCCTCATATTTGTTATTCATTGTTCATGTAATGCGCAATATTTTTCTAGTTTTTTGATGCAGATTGTGCGGACGTGGGCCTGAACACGCATTCTCCTGGTTACCAGTCGAACGCTTTGCCGATCAAGCTATTCAGCTCTGTCGGTAACAGTGCAAGTTAAAGTTATAAATTTAACCGAAAACCTCATTCTGGTTCTTTAAAACAGGTTTTTTTGCCCCAAAAAACAATTTTTAGACCGTGGATCTATTTTTCGTCAGTAGCCTGAACGATAAGCTTTAAAATAAGGTGTAACTCAAAGAAATCGATCAAGAATTAAGGAAAATCTCGCGTAGAAACCAAAAACAGGCTACAGAAATAATATATAAGGATAGGACTAATTCCGTTCCTGACTAAAGCGGTCGACATAGGCAGGTGGTCAACTTACAAAGGTGGTCAACTTTACAGGTTTTACTGTATGTGTGATCCAAACTTTTAGTAAAATTTATTTTTCTTTCAAATAAGTAGTTTTCCCTATGAACACACGTCTTTCTTCAGCTCTAGTTACTTCTACAATAATTTTAAATAGAGAAATCACTTTGGGCCCAAGTAACCTAAATGTGAGGGTAACATTGGCCCAAATAAAAAACAATTAAAAGGGTATTAATACTTTGAAACAAAGTGATTAGTCAGTAAATTACCGCCCATTAGCCAGGGCTAAAGCAGAAATACGTGAAATACACCGCCAGCTCAGTCATTTCTAGCCGAGGACTGCAGTTTCGTGCTTATTAGCACTCATCAGCCCGTTGCCTCGCGTTCAATCTTGAGTTGAACCGAACCATTGCTTCGGTCACTCGTCTGTCTGCTAATTCTATATTAGCTACCAGTTTGTTTCGCACTCTTGGCTTCCTTAAGAGGATTTCCATCTCCAGCTCAGTCACTTTCCTATGCCGGGCTGATGAGTGCTAATAAGCACGAAACTGCAGTCCTCGGCTGGAAATGACTGAGCTGGCGGTGTATTTCAAAGTGATTAGTATTCAAATGTTAAACTAAGGGATTAACCGCGGTTACGGTAAGTGATATGATACTCATTTATCAGGCATTTTATATCCTATATAAGGTAAAATTGTGTGTAACTGAAACAATTGATTCAGTGAAATGATAAAAAGCTAGACGTTATAGTTGTGCTCTATTTTTCAGGGTAACTTTCAGCTCGCTTAGCGTGGTTGTATCAGTGGAAAAATCCCGAGATGTCACGGATTTTGTTCTGGCAACGTTTCGGAGTTTCACAGATTTCCACCAGTTTCCAATAAAAAACAAGAAAATTTGCGTAACGTTTCCCAAAATCGTCGCGATAATCATCTATGCAGATTTCCACTGTATTAAAAACCACAGCTAGCTACCACAGCAAAGATATACTTAGCTTCTTTATTCGGTTACAGCCCTTCCGGATTAAACGAGCTTCAAATCAGAGCGAAGTGCACTCTACGGAAACCGTAGCACCCCGTTTGCACTGGCGGAATTAAGCCGCTTAGTTTTCAGCTAACCTACTGCGCATTCACTTAGCGCATCTCAAAGCCGCTTCAGTTGAGCGACACTGGGAAGCCGCTCAACAAGACCAGGGAGTAAAAGGAAGGAGACGAATCTCCATGTTAGCAGTTTGGCAACAAAATTCCACTTCCGCCAGAGTATCATCTCTCGCACTACTTATATCTTTTCGCTCGTAGCGAAGCATTGTAAACAAGTGTGTTTTAAAAACTATCACCTGTATATTTGGAAGTATTAAACTACTTTCGCCATGAAAGCTGTTCAAAGAAGCATAGAATACTTTACTCCACCCTAGGTTTTTGGCATATTTTGCATTCGATGTGTTTAATTTGTATTTCTGCTACGACTTTAGCGAGCATTCATTCTTGTTATGTGTTGTGCAATTTTGTGTTCTATTTTGTATATTGTTTTTGATATGGCTGTTCTGCTCATTTGCCATGAAACTAAAAATGATTTTAGCTGGCTTTTGAAAACATTTTCTCCCAATAAAACCCGTAAATTACGATCCGGTTTTCATAATTTTTCTGAGTACTATGCATTTAATTTTAAGAGTAAGCGAGAAGACTTGATTTTAAAGTTATTCATTTAAAAAAATAGAAAGAGAGTAGCAATGAACAACTAAAGTTTTGGAATTTAAATCACTAATTTTGTTTCCTTCTAGTTATATTTCCATGTCCTTTTTCTTCTTATTTATTAAATTTCACATATGCTTAACTTGAATAATAGAAACTCCACTGTAGTAGAAAAACTCAATAACGCACTCATGTAGAGAATTCAATTGAAATTAAGATTGAACTGTTTAACTTATAATTTTCATGAAAATATTTATGTTTTGCTTTTTTTTTCTTCAAATTTCACTTAAATCCAGAGCAGAGCAACAATTTCAAACTAAACGTAATACATAAAGTTTTATGTAAGCTTATATCACACGAAATTTATGTATGGGAGGAGGAGAAAGAAAGTAACTATGGTAAGTGAAAACGAAACACAATGTGATAAATATAAGCTATAAACTAGATCAACGCTTGTAATAAATAGCACTTTCTTGTAACATTATTTGTAATTGTTCACTAATAACTAACGATAAACAATTTTTTTTTCTCAATATACAGAGTGTTAATATTTTTTCTAATCGTTTTTAAAGATAAATCCAACGAAATAAAAAGAAAAAAAAGGTTATTTCAGCAAAAGTAATTAATTAAACAAAAACGAAACTAAATATTGGTGCACATAATACAGTGAACTATATTAAGTTATATGAGCTAATATCGTACGAAATTTGTGTGTTTGGGGGGTGGTGTAGGATAAAGAAACTCGGTGTAACAGAACCAAATATTGGAATAAAAGAACCAAGTAATTATGGTAAGTGAAAACGAAACTTATCTTGATAAATATAAGCAATAAACTAGATTAACGCTTGAATTAAATAGCACTTTCTTGTAAGATTTTTTTTTAATTGTTCACAATTAACTAACGAAAAAGCAGTTTTTTTTCAATGTTCAAAGTATCAATTATTTTTTTTCTTATCGTTTTTAAAGATTAATCCACCAGAAAAAAAAGGGGGGAAAAGCGGCTTTTTCAGCAGAAGTAAACAAAAAAAGAAACTAAATATTATTGCACATATTACTGTGAAATATTTATTTTAAATGAGCTATATCATGCAAAATTTATGGGGGAGGGGGGGAGAGGGTTGATCGAAGTTACTGCATAAATTAATTGGAGTAAAAGAACTAAGGAGAAAGAAGATCGAGGACACACAGAATTAATGTCTAAATTCTAGAACAAATATAAGAAAGAAAGTAATTTTAGGTCCATCGTGCTGACCGCGCGATATTATTGAGTTCCAACAAATTTTTCGTATCAATGGCCCCAAACTAGCTAACTGCCGGCATCCACCCAGTCGAATACTCGGGGTCGGTTAAATCAGGCGAGCGAACTGCGAGAGATGGACCACTAGCGCCACCATTGGCGATGGAATAATCCGGTCACTTTTTCGCCCCGCTGCCAAAGGAGATGAGGCTCCTTCTTTTAGCCTCCCTGGGTTTGCAGTTAAACTTTAAGTGCGTTCTCTAGTGCAAACGACTTTTAAAGTAAGTACGCTTAGCTCGTAAGTGCATTGATGGGTTGAGCGCGCTTAGCTCGCAGTGCAAACGGGGTGTAGCTTTGCAAGAATTGCAAACTATTAAGCTATGTTCAGTATTTGATTGAAAGTATGCCTTAGCTTTGGTCATAATCGCTGTAGGAGCTTTCCTGGCAAACCAAAAAGATGCCAAGATATTGCTAAAACATATCTAAGCTTTATCTGAAGGTTTCTGATTTATTCTAGAAACGTAACTGGCTATTACTAGGAGGGTTTCTGATTTTTTTTACAAATACTCCAGTTTAATTCCAGGAAGGTAGCTGACTTTTAGCAGGAAAATGCCCTGTTATTTTTTTATACATATTGCTGAGCGAAATTAGGCACATTCGCAGCCCATTATTTTCCGGGAACGTTTGGCAGTTAGTATTACTTACTGTGGATATATATTATCCGATTAAATCTCATAACTAGTAGCATGGTTTTTAATTCATACGCTCAGAACTATTGCAATAAAAAATTGCATCCAACTAGTCCTTGTTTTTTTTTTTTTTTTTTTTTTTTGTGTATGTGTTTTGGTTTTGAGTTTTTCTATTCAGATGTTGCAGAAATTTTGTGTAGAAAGCATTTTCATATTAAAAAATAAAACTTGTATTGCTTCTTTGCGAAGGAGGTTGAGCATTAACCCTCCTCACCATCTATGGTGTTAGGTTATTTTTCTCCGCATGTTGTTACACATAATTGTAAGAAATATTACGACCAATCATCCCTTCACGGCAATGGTTCTGCCTGCACGAGTAATCGTTTAGTGTGAAAACAGTGAATATTTCAAAAGAAACAAAAGAACGTTACAAAATGAACTGATTTTTAAATACGTAAATGATGTAGCGGTAATGTATTAGCAAAAGTTCAATGTGCATTGGATTTTTCCTGAAATTGTCTCTTCGAACAGTTGTATGTTTATGATTTTTGCTGATACTTTTTATTTACATGAATTACATGCATTATAAATAGTAATTTGCACTTAAAATTTAAATCTTTTTACTTCACTTTATATCAGCGCAATGTTCTTAAATAATTAAATTATTGATTACCACGTGACTATATTAGGTTCATCAATTTGTAACGCTTATCTTTCAATTCCACTTTTGAGAGTTTAAAAATGAACGTTTCTTGCAAAAAAGTATTTTTAAAATACGTTTTTTTTTTAGTTTTAACACTTAAAAAACATTTTATCAATATTTTGTGGCAGTTTTGTAGAACTGATCAATCATCACGATTTCATCACTGCCTATCACATAAATCCTCACTAAATCATCACTAAAAATAACACTAAATAAATTCATAAAAATTAATAGTTGCAATAAATCTTACTCAACACTTTTAATTCGACTAACTTTTAAATAATTGAATAATTGGAAGAAAATAATGAGAACACAAAAGATATAAAAACAATTAAATTTTAAGGGTTCAAGGTAGTAATAATAAAAAAATGATCAGAACAAAAATATATTGATATAATTATTAGATTAACTTATTTACAAATTAGAATATTCTCAAATACATCAAGGAACTAGGGATTAATTTTATTAAAACCCACCTAACTATTTTCAGAATTTAATTACGCTGTAAAATAAATTTCATAACAGTACGAACTTGAAGTGTCTTTAAACGAAGAAATTAGTATTTTTTTAAACTACTCAAACCTAAGTTAAAACAAATAACGCAGTATAAAACCGTGCAAGCAAAAACTAATTTATTCAAGCATTTAAAATTAACTTAACGTAAAATATAATTTATAAAAGCGAAATTCTTCGGAGAGACAAAATTAAATTTTTGTAATTTGTTTTAAGATTTTCTCAACTAAATTACTTAGAAAACTACTTGCTAGCTAATTTAATTCAAGCAAATTAGTACATGAAATGGCTACAAAAAAAAAAGGAACTCGCTTTTTTTGTTCTGTAAATGAGTCAAATAGGAAAATAATAACTGAAAATAAAACTATGTTTGCACCAGTTTAAAATTAAATTTTTGCTTAAGGAAAAAATAATCGTTTTTGTTAAAAATTGCAAAAATAAATAAATAAAAAATAAGATAGGAAAACTTCAACAAGGAATTTTTTATTTTAAAGAAATTACATACTGTTGTAAAAATAAAAATTCGTATTTTACCTTACTTACAAAGACCTGTTCAACTGCTTAAAAATGTTGTTCATTTTCAAAAACTCAAGTCTTCATTAATGCAAAGATACCAACCACTTTATGTTTGTCCTTTGAGATTTTATTTCCAACAATAAATAATAAGCATAACAATAATTTCAGGAAACAAAAGGAAGTTTTCTCTTAATTTCCACCTTTTTGGAGCTGAATTTCGTTACATTTGAAAGTCTGTATTGGAATATTAAATTAGTTTTTCTCTACCAGCTCAACTTTTTCACATCAACAGCCTAGTTGATCAGCTCGGTAATCAGACTCTGAATATTTGCAAAACGTAATACTGACAGAAAATTAACCTTTAGTGTTTTGTTTTACGTATTGATTTAACTTAGCCCGTGTCACCGTATATTTTCCTATAATTACATATCTCAGAAATTAGAGCTCTTAGACGGAAACTAATGACATACTTAGATTCACTGCACCAAATTCATTCAAAATATGCATCAATTACCGCAGCACCCAAATGACCATTGTAATGATATCCTTAAATAAACAAACATAACATGCAATAACTTACATAATACAAAACTGCAAACATTATCTACTAAAATACAAAAGTTCGTTAAATGCATGAAAGGTAAATTAAAAAAAAAAAGGCACTTAAAAACGGAAGATTTTTTTGAGCAATAACGATTGCTTATTGCTTTCATTTGACTGTTTTTGGCGTGCTATCATTTTATTTTCCTGCCAGCACCCTCTGTAGCACCACCGTCGACCGGCTCCTCACGATGCTGCTCCAATAGCGAAAACCGTCTCCAGCTTGCGTCAATATCCTACACTTACACGCATACATACACAACTACACACAAACACACACATACACACAACTACCCACACATTCATGGCTGCACACATACCCCACCCCCACGCACACAAACACTCATACACACAACTACCCACACACTCATGCCTACACACATACACATCCCCTACACACAAACACACATCCCCCCTACGCACAAAACACACGCCTACATACACACACACACACGTGATTGCGAAAAACATAATTTGAATTCAAAATGACAAAATTCAAATTATTATTATTTGGGGGGGGGCACAAACATAGCAAGATACAAAAAAAAAATAATTTAGTTTCAACGAAACGACTTACAAGTTTACAAAATCATTTCTTTCTCTACTTAAAAAAATGTTCTTTGACATTTTGAAGCACGTGTCTATTATTTTTTACAAATTCTGATTTTAAAGTTGTTTTTCTTACAGATACACATTTAGATTTTTTAATGTATAAAACAGAAATAGTTTACTTTAAACAGTTGTAATAAAGTGCTAAATATTGACTAAAAGTGGAAAAATTAAACGTACAACACTAAAACTGCGGAGTGGGGCAGTTTGAACCAAAACGATTTTCAATGTATCTCCACGCGAAAAGTAGCGATTGTAGAAATAAATACTTGTATGCATTTAAAAAATTAAGGTGAACAACACTGGGCCACATTTAGCAAATCGTAATATAAAAAAAAAATCGAGAATTGAAACTTAGGCCTAGAACCGTGGCTGGGATCAATTTGACACTTTTTCAAAATTTTGATACACAAATGACGATATACATGTGGTACACAAATGTGTGTAACACAAATTGTGAAATACTTTTTCTTCACCCTCGAAGTCATGAAAAGAACTAAAATAAGAAGCTTAAAGTATTTGAAGTAAATTATTTAGAAATAATTCCGAAGTTGATGAAAATGAGAAGTTGAAAGTAAAAATTCCAAGTAAAACTCTGACAATCTCTATTAGCTAGTCCTTAATGCAAAAATTGGGACAATATATTTGACGAAAAAAGTTAATATTCCAAGAAAAGAAATACATTCGGAAGAACATTTAAAAAATAAATCAGCAATAACAATCGAAGTTGGAAATTTTGAAATTGCTAAGAGGAAAGAGCTTTGAATGACGCTTAAAGAGGAATAAAAGATGCGATTTTTGGAAGAAAAAGAAAAAGCTCGAAGCCCAATACCACCTACTAAACGAAACGATACTCACAACAGTCCTTCAAGCATTATGTTGAGTTTGAAGTGCTTGTTTTTGTTTTAAAGTAGTAGGACAGTTAATAAAAATCATAGAAGTTAACTTTTAACAAGCTGACGTGTGCATCACTAGACGCCAATTTAATGATAATAGTGCCATGGAGTAAGCAAAGAAACACTTTATATATTTTTACCCCAAGTTTGTTGCGAACTGAAGCAAAAAAAAAAACGTTTTATGCAGATCAATTTTTCCAATATTGGACATTTCAATATAATTCAATTGGTTAACTCTTTAAATATCGCCAAAGTGGCCAAAATAAAACCAAATTAAAAAAAATAATAATAAAATAAAAATAAAAAACTGGCAAATTTGTCGCCAATTTATCGAAAAAACTTGGCTACCAAAAGCTTGGTGATATATCGCCAAGTGTTTGCGAAATTACAACACCACTTGAGTTTGCAATGAAATTAACAATGATTTCCCCCCAGAAAGGTATAAAAGCCCTATTTGGAACATCCGAATGCAACCAAATGGGGAGGTACACAACTAGACTCCTTTATAATTCTACGTACCAAATTTCAACTTTCTAGGACATACCGTTTTTGAGTTATGCGAGATACATACGCACATACATACGTACATACGACGGCACGAGAAAAGTCGTTGTAATTAATTCGGGGATCGTCAAAATGGATATTTCCGGTGTCTATACGTTCTTAGGCATATATCCACGTGTGGTTGGGTTGAAAAAAAAACTCAATATTTATTCGGGGGCGAGAAAAATGGAAATTAAGGTCGATTTTTGGGTCAAAATTTTTTCGCGAATTCAATACTTCCTTTACTTCGTAAAAGGAAGTAAAAAATCAAATAAAACATTTTCATGATATTTTAACGAGTTTGCTTAGTTTTCTTTTGAACAAAAATATTTAAAATGGAAATCAAGTCTTTCCTTATTCAAAGTCAGTAAGATGTTAAGAAATGTAATTAGTATTTAATAGCATGTTAAATGTGTCTAGATGTTTCGTATCAATTCAATGCTTTAGTATCATTACCAGGTTCGTTATTCTGATTTAAATGAGGTTCTTTTAAAAATTTACTGTTTAATTGAGCATGTAAACCTTTCACTCGAAGATGGAAAAATAAAGGGAAAGTCCAACCAATCTTCTGAATAAAGCAAATGAATTCTAAACAAGATTAATTCTACGGAAAGGGAAACTCGGATGGAAAAAAAATCATTAACGTGATGCGACAATGCAGACAAATGCAATTATTTCTACCTCGCAATAGTTACGTAATTTTTATGCTAATAGGATTACGTTAAAGCTTTTAAAAAAAAACTCAGGGCACATATCCAAACACATTTTGCACAGCGACCCTTGTCATTTTCAATAACTCCATACTTAAATTGTGTAACACTCTGAAGAAACGCAGGGAATATTTTATCTTGGTCGATTATGCCAGTGATTCTCAATCTATGGATGGCGAACAATTTCCATGTGGTCTACAAACGGATATTGAAAATTAATCTATATATGTTTTATAGTTGTTAAACTTTTCGATTCATCTCAATTCACCCAATGTAATTGTTGAACAAATATTATTTCTACCGAATGGGGTCCTCTAAGGACTAGGAAGGGTACGATGTTAAAAAATTGGGAAAATTTTATAGTAAATGTCACTGTAAAATGGAGTGTTTACAGTACAGAAAAATTAAGAGTAGGGTAGATCGACCAGTGAGTGAACGCCACCCAGTGAAAAACAGCGCGTCATTTAAAAAAAAAATAATAATAAGCTTCCAAAAATTTTTTTCTGAATAAATTCACTACAAAAGCGTTCTTTATTGATATTCTAAGCTATCTGACACCTGATTAGTTACTTTGGATACATATTTTTTTCCTGGAAAAAATTTGAAATTTTTACTGCCGTGAATCGTTCTTTCTCTCTTTCAAAATAATAAGGCTGGTTTCGTGCTAGCAATTATTTTGATACATATTATTTTTATCGATAAATTTTATTTTTTAACTCTACGAAAGAAACATTAAGTATACATATTTAGGCTATGGATTTAAATTGTTTCAGTCAATGCAGAATGCGTAGATTTTCAGGTAGAGGGGTGTTCAGTCACTGGGTACGAAAAATTGCAAAAACCCAGTGAATGAGCAATGGCAAAATTTTTTTTGATTTAAAAAGAAATTTGAAGTTTCTTTGAGATATTTTCATTTTCGTACTTTTTTGAAATGCATATAGTTTTATATGCTTATTTATTTATGTATTTCATTATATACTCTATAATTTCTTAATTTTTGTCTTTGCAAACAATGCACTTTTTACTGAGTTTTATCTTTTATCTATCTATATCTTTATCTGTATATTAACCTACCTACATCTATCTTTCTATATCTTTATCTCTCTTGATAGATAGACCGGTAGATTGAGAGAGAGATAGAGAAATATAAATATATATACAAAGAGAGAGAGAATGGATAGGTAGATATGTATGTTTGTATATAGATAGATAGATAAATATATAGAGGAAGATATAGAGATAGATATATAAAAAATAAGTGGTAAATAGATATATAGGTAGATAAATATAGAGATAGAATAGGTAGGTAGATAGATCGATAGATTTATTGATAGATAAATAGATAGGTAGTGGTTAATAGATAGATATATAGACAGGTAGATAGGTAGATAGATAGACAGGTAAAAAAGCAGGTAAATAGTTAGGTATATAGACAGATAAGTAGATAAGTAAAGAGATAAGTAGATAAATCGATCAATAAGTAGATAGCTAGCTAGCTATATAGATGGATAGATAAGTAGATAGATATATAGATAGATAGATCGATAGATAAGTATATAGATATATACATAAGAAGATATATATATATATATATGTACATATATATATATATATATATATAAATATATGTATAGAGAGAGAGAGAGAAATCATCCATTTTCAAAAATTTTTAAATATAAGTCTTAAATTTCTGCACAAAATCGACCCTTTTTTCTAAAAAAAGTCAACCAAACACTCGATTTGAAATAGAGACAAATTGAAAACTATTATACTATTCTCTTTTGCCTTTTTCCCACAAACAAACAGCAAAGTACTATTTAAAAAAAAAATTCGAAACGTTCCTGAAAAATAGTGGGCAGCAAACGTGCCTAATTTTTTGCCAATCAAGAAAGTTAAACCTTCAGGAAAGTTTCTAGAAAGTGCTTAAAGGTAGCAACCTTCCTGAAATTAACCTGGAATCCATCTGAAAAGTTCTGAAATCTTCAGAATAAAAGCCATCCATGTTTCTTGACGTTCTCAGTACTATTCAGTGAAAACTTATGCATGTATATAGTGATAGCTTATCACATTCCTTCTTTATCAAGAAAGCCCCCAAAGCATATATGGTCGAGGCTAACATGGAATCGCAAGCAATGACGTCAAAGCTGCAATATTCCGAGAAAGTATTTCGCCCTTGATTGGGTCTCAGTCAATCTGGAGTGGCCAACTAACCTGAAGGAGAAACGCCTAATACATTTTTACACTGGTATCCCAAAACATTTTCATCAGAGTGTAAAATCGGCATTTATGGAGCCTGTTGCGGTTTAGGAAACTTTTTTGAAAATAACTTGGTTATCAAAGGAATCTGTTGTAAACCCTTGAAACCCCGAAACGTTACTTGAAAGCAATAAGTGACGCTTCAGATCCTTTTTTTTTCTTTTACAATGTAACTATAAAATCACAACCTAGCTATAGCTAGAGTATATCAGAAACCCTAATATTTTGCTGATAGATGTAATTTATTGAAGATAACTATCAGAACATTTTATTAATTTCAAAGTCAGCTAGTCACCAAAGGCTCTCCTAAAGTCGGCAGAATCAAGCAAGTAGACTTACCAACTGATCACCAAAAGCAGATTGTCAAACATATAAAATCAAAAGTAATATGTCAACCGTAGTGCAAAACAATTTATTCACTTTGTTTTACAATAATGTTAGCTTATATAATGCGCATCACGGTTTAATATATTCTAACAAGATTTCAATAGGAAATTTTGCTGGAGCAGGAAGTTATAAAAAATAAACAAAAATTTTTTAAAGATTAAATAGAAAATTAAAGAAAAATATAAATTTAAACTCAACTTTCAAAATTAAAACTAACTTTTGAAAGTAAATTTCCTTTAACTTTTAAAACTGCATAATAAAAATAAAGTTCAAACAACGTTTACAAGAAGACAGGAATGTAACGATCGTAATCGTAGTTCAAACATAGAAAGTGAAATACTGTCCATTTATTTATTAGGAAACATTTTATTTGCTTTTTTTTTCACGGAAAAGAAGGATAAAGTTTCAGACTTTAGGCGAACGCCATGTTTGATGTTGAACATGAGCTCCAAGCAGACGTCACATTCTTTCTTATGCTAATGGGCCATTCCACGGAAAACTGTCATTTTGTCCCGCACGTGACGCCTCATATATTTTATAAAAAATAATAATTTAAAAGGATGATGAACAAAATTTTGTTGCTTAAGAAATCACAAACGCATGTGTGACTTATTAAGCAAAAACTTTCTTCAAAAATTCACTTTTTTATGAAATATAGGAACCGTCACGGGCGGGACAAAATAACCATTTTCAATGGAATGGGCATATACGTATTTTTTTCAATGGTTTATATAATTATTTCTAAACTAATGAGACGTGTTTCCTTTACGTTGGAACCATAGTTTTCAAAACCTACAGTTTGTTTCGCCATTGCTGTATTAATAGAGCAAAAATATTAATTTATTCATAAGCAAGTTACCAGAGGATGACTTTAGATGTCCCGCACGTGACGCATGTAAATAAATTTTATTTTAAATAACAAAATTGTTTAGTAAAAATATAATTGTGTCAGGAGTACAATTGTATCCAATGTAAAGATTAAAAAAATTGCTAACCCCTATTTCATTAAAATATTAAGAGATATGACGAAATGTTAATGAAATTTTTTGTCCCGCACGTGACGGTGGAATGGCCCTAATGTATTCTTCTAGGCGTGGTTTTGGAATTGGAACCATGTGAGCTTAACACGTGACATTGACCAAGCATCGAAACCACGTGAGGCGTTTCTTTAAAACCTGGAACTTCAAAATAAAAGAAGAAACTGGCAGCGTTTTCATGATATTACTCTGCAGTTTACATACTACTACTTTGTTTTTCATCTGCAATACTACAAGCTATATTTATAGTACCTATTGGTTTAAGTACTGATTAAATTTAATCGTTTTAAGTCGCATGTCCTAACAAGAGTACAGCACTTTTACACTAGAACAGTTGCTTAGTATTACTGCATAGTTCTTCTGAAACGTTTTTGTTTTATTAAAATCGCTTTTATTTCACCCATGCGTTTTACCTTTATCTCCGTATAAATGTGAAAAATTAATGGACCACAATGAATGACTTTACTTATGCAAAAAAACTCGAGAACTTATTTTTGTTCATTCCTATCCCGACAGCATAATTTATTTCAAGAAACTTTTAAACATGTTGCTTTAGAAATGAGGGTTTTTGTGAAAGTGAGCTAGGTTTTTGTTTTTGAAATTGACAATAATGTTTGCTTTTAGCGATGTATTAAAAGATCTTAAGAAGAGCGCTTCAGAAGGCCTCCTTAAAGGGTTTTTGAAACACCTGAAAAAATCAGTTACTTATATATCTATATTCGTTCAAAAAACTTTTTGTTAAGTTTGAAGTAAACTAATCAGGTTTCGGAACTTATCACGAAGTATAATTAATCTCAGTGGCAGTATTTGGTTTTAAAATCCTCTATCAGTAGCACTATAATATAATTTTAATAAGTACATAATAAAATCCTTATTTAAAAGTTATCTTCTAGTATCTGCTTTTCACGGAAGAGATCACAATTAAAATTAATAAATTAAGTGTATTGTTCATTTATATGTAATAACAATTCATTGTTATCTATAACAATTTATTGTTATCGGAACTTTGTTCCGAAAGCTCATTTAAATTTTATGAGTGCTGACGCTCTTTTATCTATTAACTTTCACGTAATTTAAAGCTTTGGGAAATACTAAAGATAATGCTGAATAATAACTCTGATTGTATCAGTAATACATTCCCCCATGAGTGTCCTATTTCAGTATAATTTTCTTCTCTTTAATAAAATGAACATTATGAGGAGATAAATTTTGAAAACGCCTGTAATGAAGTCTTGAAATGCTTTGGCTAAAGATTCTATTTTATTTTATCACTATATATTTATACATTCCATATTAAAGAGATGGCTACCTCTAATTTAAATATGCAAATAATTTGAGATAAAAAAGAAAATCACTTTTTCAAATTACAGTACATTTATTCACAATATTTTTTCTATTTTTTCAATTTTTCAATTGCTTGTGTCATTTGACAGTACAGCAACGTTTTGATTCAATACTTTGTAAGTTTTCACAATATTTCAAAACACGAATTTAAAACGAAAAAATATATATAAGAAGTTTCAATTTCTCCTAAGTTAAAAATATCCATCATAATTTTTCCATGATTCATTCTGAACAATCTCTTTCTTGAAATAAGATATTTTTTACAAATTCGATACTTAATAATGTACCTACATCAACAGATTCATTTTCAAAAATTACCTCTTCAATCAATAAACATATTAACTAAAAAAAATAAGTCGAACGGCTTTCTAATTACCATCAGAAAAGGACCCAGTTTCTTCAAATGAAGTTACATATGACTGCATTTTTTCCCGTCTCCTCTTATACATGTGACACTTAACAAATGACACGGCCTGACAGAGGTCAATAGCTGCTGGAAGGGAAGTATGATGAATGAGAACTCTTGCTAAGATATGATTTGCCGACTTAAAGTGTTGGCGGAAACGATCTTTTCCTTCTTTCTGCCTTCTAAAGGACGCCCGTTGTAGCAATGATTGAATACATATTTTTGAACTTTACAACGCTGTTCAGTACTTACTCATATAAGCTGATTTTGGAAGACGTGAACTATTTTAAGGAGATTTTTACTCGAAAGATATAATTGCCATTAAGGATTTTAACCGTAGCTGGTAAAAAAGTTTTTTTCTGCCGTGAACAGGTAAACGAGAGTAACTGCAATTAATATTATTGCCTAATTCCATGCCAAAGTACACCATAACACAGAATTGTGGATTTACCTTTGTATTCATTTTTTCTAAAAATAATTTTATGTATAATAATTCAACTTTAATATTTACGTAAAATTAGGAAAAAATTGTTTCTTATGTATTTTTTGTATGTATTTTTATTGTCAGTAAAAATACTAAGGGGTATGGTAGTATGAATCACATTGGTCATGTAGTGTGAGTCATATGTAAAATGTCATGTTATAAACTAATTACGTATTTCATTAATCTAGTAGCAATATAAAATTAAAGTACTATCATCACAAGTTACAACCACATTTTTTTTTTTTTTTTTGATTTGCTCAACAGAGGGAAAAACAGGAGTTTTTGTACTTAATACGATGCACCCCTTCTTTTTTGTGTAGTGTGAGTCACAACTGAGCTTTATTCATGTACACAAAATATGCAATGGAATGAATGAAATTTAATGGCCAGAATATATAAATAAAAAATCAATCAAGGTAACACAACTGGTAAAGCTCAATTATTCGTCATAATAGTATTTTCATGGTCAGTTTAAGATTCAAGTTTAGCTCAGTAGTAGAGAAAGTCACGTATGGAACTAGCCTTATTATTTCCTTTTTTTGTATTTTTGTCGTCTATTGTACGTTATTTTTACTGCACAAGCTTGCTTGCGCATAAGGTTTCCTCTGAAAAAAAAAAGAAAAAAAAACGTCTTATTTTAACACTTGCCCATTGCTAGTATTGAACATCCTGTTTTTTCAATATCTCAAAAACCCATTTCTGCAAATACTGCCATTTACCTGCCCACGGCAGTATTGATTTTCATTGGTATTCAAATAAAAGCATTTGAAGTTTGAGAATATGTGGCAAAGTTAAATAGTGAAGTAAATGTTTTACACAGTTAGCAGTGACACCTATCTGGAAACACTTAGACTATTTCATTAAACACGTAGTTAATTCTTATCAAAAAAAAGTTGCCTCTAGAGATCAAGCCATTTTGAAAGTTCGATTCTGATATTGTAATATTTTGTAGCATATCAGGGATAACTGTTGTTAATCTAAAACGATAAAGTTCTTTAAGTTAAAATTTAAAAATAAATGGAGACCTACTGATATTCACTGCAATACTTGTTTAGTTAGTTTTAGGCATGTTTTGATATTAAGTGTGCAATACAATTTGTCAAGTGAGTGTGAGGTGAAGTGTAACAAGTTATTTTATTTATTTATCTAATTTTTCGTTGATTTATTCATTCACTTGCTCACTCATTAGTTAATTCATTTACCCATTCAGTCATTCATCGATTCACTTATTTTATCATTCACTCTAAACTTTGTAACTATTTTGTAAACTAAATTCATTAATAATTTCAATTATTTATTCATTCACTAAATCATACAATGAAAAATATTTTTAATAATTAATACTAAAAATATAATAATTTTTTTTTAGATGAAATTGAAAGAAGAAAGAAATATATAAAAAATAAAACAGTAATAATAAGTTTTTCAGCGAAAAAGGGACAGTAAAAAAACAATTTTGGAATAGTTTCGAAAAATTTCGGTGGGGATTTAACCACTATAAACCCACCGCCTTAAAACGGACATGTTCCAAAGATCAGATAAGGCAATGGAAAAGGTATTCGTTAAAAGTAAAGTAGTTCACCCTACCGCAAGGTTCGTGAATCGGTCCAGCCAATCCTATTTTCTTTAGAAAAATAAAGAAAAAATTTATGCTGAGTTACGGAATTTTTATTAGGAAGAAATACTGCTGACGAGTGCAAAAAATTTTGTCTCCCTTTTTTTTCTTTTAAGAAAATGCATTTTGAAAGGTTCATGTTTTCTTGGAGTCTTACGGACATAAAACGTAAAAGATTACTTTTGCACCAGCTGCACTTTTCATGCTAAACGGGTTTTTAAAAAAATAGTAATGCATTTTATTTCTCTCGCTCTATGATTATTCAATGAATTGATAAGTCACATTAGAAAACCTGATTTTACGAAAAGGTGGAAGATTTATAGAGTTACATCAATGTTTTGTTATAGCGTGCACTTAGAAGTCCTAAACGCAATAAGCATTATGCTATGAGACGTAGTTTACTTTTTATTTAAAAATGCAATATAAAACTCAATGCAAAAGAAACTGTAAAATGTAATAAGCATTTATTAATCTGTAAGATCTTTTGCATAGTTAGATCAACCTATATAACTATAGTTGATTACATTCTTACATTATGTTAATTTAAAAACTTTTGAAAAGTTATCACGAATTAAAAAAAAAATGAAAGAATGAAAATACCTAGCATTCTATTTGAATGTATGTGCTACATAAAAAGGATGTGTTATCGATACATAAATTTTATTAAATGGGGTGGTTACCTTCAGTCAAAAGCACTAGTTTTAGTCAATGAAATGGAGAGATTGAGTTAAAATAATAATAATAATAATAATAATAATTACAAGATGGACCTAGAAAATACTTTCATTTTCCCAAGAGTTATTTTTTAATTTTTTTTTAAATGTCCGAGTTTTTAAACATGGTGTGGTCTTTATGACGTCAAAAATGATGCTCTTTGGAGCATCTTTCTACCACGTTTCCACGTTATGATAATCAAGAAGCGAATTGAATATTGCGCTCTACGCTTGCTATCAACCATATCGTTGCCAATACATGTGAGTAAAGATGCAAATTAAATATTTTGCACTGTGAATGGCAACACTGAATGTCATTTCATCATTTGTAATGCCATCGGCAGAAGTCGTAAACAATGAAAGCGCTCCGATTTAAGTATTTTTTTTTAATATTAAACTTGAAAAAAATATTTAAATAATGGTCAGATTCTATGTTTTTAAGCATGCTCTTTCAGAAAAAAAATACTTTTAAAATTTTGGAAACGACCCCATTGTTATTTTTGACAACATTACTTGTTAAGTTATTTTTTAAAAATATTTTAGAGATTGTAATCCTGTTTCGTTAAGCAATGACGGCTCACAATATAAAAGCAAATAATTGTTCTTTATGCGATTCTCTCATGCGATTAACTGTAGACATTTTTTAACTGGTGCAGTTTTAAGCAAAAATTGGTCACATGAAAAAAAAAAGAAGACAAAACTAAGTAAAAATATTCTTTGCTTCTTAGATCAACTAAATTCTTTGAAAAACCAGTTTAAAATATAAATCTTATGAGAAACACTTTACATTATAGATACGTATTTATGGTAGTGTGAAATTGAAAAAAAAAAAAAAAATACGAAATACAAAATGTAATTTAAGAAGTTACGATATCCATTTTTGAGCGAAGGCTGGAGACATAAAAATCACAAGACTTAAAGTCTTTAAATTAGCTCTTTTTATTTATTTATTTTTTAAACTTTGTTTTGATCGTAATCGCTAGCTTCAACAAACGTTTTACAGATATTAAATAGTACAGAGAGTCCCAACAAACGCAAACCATCTTCGAATGTTTGTAACTACCATACTTTTCGCCCGTTTTAAAGTTTTGAAATATTAAAATGATGGCCGTAGTCGAACAACTTTGAGTAAAGAAAATTCACTTTTAAATGCTACCGGAAAACTGAGAACATAAGGTGAGCATGAAAACAACTAATAAAGGTGCTTCAACGAGATATACTTACAAAACAATTATTCGTTTTGTGAACACGTTTAAGAAGATGGAACTGCTCAAATTTTTGACGAGAACCATTTTCAATGATTACAATAATCCACAGTCTCGTACGAGAAAAAAATATCATTAAAAAGCTTTTTCCATCTCTTGGAAATTATGTTTGGCAAGCACTTCAAAGTCTTTGAGTCTTCAAATAAAAGGGGAAAATTTTCACTTTTTTTTTTCATGGGGACAAAGTGAAAAAAAAAATATTTTTCTAATGAAATATTTCCTATTTGATTATAAAACATTTTTGAACAAAAGAGTCAATAAACAAAATGTTGAAAGAATAAATAAAAAGATAATGAAACAATAAACAGATAATTAAGTGAATAAATCAATTAATATATGAAGAAAAATAAATGAGCGGGTAAAAGAACGAATGAATTAGAAAATAAGTGAATGAATGAATAAGTGAATAACTAAATGAAGGAATGTAAATGAATTAATTAATAAATGAAAATGAAAGTGATTTACATTAAATGATTGAGTGAGTAAATGAAACAAGCTATTTCACTTTGCCCCATCCACTTTGTCTCGCATGTACTCGACTAATTGTACAATTTATTTAAAATACAAAAAAGCTTAATCTTAACTAAATTAACACTGCTTGAATATTAGAAGGTCTCAATTAATATTTAAAATGTCAACAACAAGAACCTTATCATTTTATAGTAACAAAAATATTTGACTTACAAAATATTACAATATAAGTACCAATTTTTTAAAATTGCTTGTATTACCTAATGCTTTAATCTTCGGCGGTATTTCTGACTAGAATAGACTACATATAGTACAACATAGTTAAAATAATACAAGATAGCTGGAACTAAAAGCAGAGTAAATGTTTCACCACTTCATTTTTCCCCACTAGTTCACTTTGCCCCATGCTCCCCTACTCATACTCAAATGTCAAACAGTTTCCTAAACTATCTGCCGTTTAGTTTCGGGAATGAGCGAGGTTTGCAATCGTTAATCAACAGAAAACAGTATTATGTTGAATTCAATGGAGTCCTCTAAAGTTAGAAAATCTTTTGTTATTCGGAAAATTCGTCATTGTGTTTATCGCAAACAAACATCTATTCATAATGTATGGAAATGCTGCTTGCTTGCTTTTTGAAAGCAATTAAAATATTCTTGCGAATAGCTTTACAAAGCAGTGCACACTAAAGTTTTATTTACGTTTATCATCTTGAATTGGTTACGAATTTATCGAAACGAAGAGCTCTCTGAATGAACGACACAAACAATATGCCACGATTTTGACAATCGAACAGGAAAACAAAGAAAATACATTGTGTTCAAAACTGCGAGTTAACAAATCTGGTATAATGTCGTTCACAATTCTCGATTGGAGAATGTTAACAAACTAACATATTTTACTTATGAGCATGAACGACCAAAACGAGTTCAAAGAATATAAAAGTTTCATCAAAATTCATAATATCTTTATTGAACAAACTTAATTATTTTATTCAGCGAGAAAAACAATGTCATTTTAGGATATAATGTTTGTAAATAACAGAAAATATCACGTACTATACTGGAATTTACGCTCTGAAACTTCATTATCAATGACATCTTATTAAACACTAGTGGTACACGCACGGCTTTGCACGTAGTAAAAAATTAAAAGGTCTTTCGGTTCGCCCGCATATTTACAAATAATGAATGGTGAATTTCTCGCCAATTGACTTTCCCATGTTACGGTTCCACGTTATGATAACTTGGTAATTTACTCGGCCATCTTAGAATTCCGCTCGGGAAAAAATGTTCTAAAAATTGGAATAGAAAAAGAACAAAATCGAATTTTTGAAAAATCGCTTCGAGGTGCTACCCCATGCAACAAACTAATTCTGTGCCGAATTTCATGAAATCAGCCGAACGGTCTAGACGCTATGCGCATCACAGTGATCCAGACAGAGAGACATCCGGACAGAGAGACTTTCTGCTTTATTATTAGTAAACATTACTGCTAATAGCAAATACTTCTGCTCCGTGTTTTGTCTCTTTGTTTAAAGAACTGATAAGAAAAGTATCAAAGTCCTTCGAATCTCAACCAATCAGAATTCCCATTTATGATCGGTATTAACATGAAAACTTTTATGTCATTTTTTTGAGTAAATGAAATTTTAAATCCTACCTAAATAACATAATATTTAAGTGAAATAACTTCATTAAAAAGAGTAGCATATACACGCTATTTTTAAGCTTCAAAAAGCTTTAAAACGTCCAACCCCATTACTTTTTCATTCATTTAAATTATTAGTATCTATACACGACCTTTAGACATGTTGATAAATATTATAAGATATTCATTAGAAACGGAACAGTACTCAGGAATATTTCATAGTTCTAGCTGTTGAGTAAAAAATATATAACGGTTTCGAAATATTCCGTTAAGAGTAGTTTCAGAATATCCGAAAAAAAAGTTTGAAACCAGATTTAGGTATGCATCTTTATCACTTGTAGGCACAAACGTTGATATTTTTATTTGAAGTTATTTTTCATTGATCTTTTAAAAAATAAAACCATTGAATTAACAAATTAACAACTTTTTTTGGCATAATCTTCGTTAAGGTATTTCGCGATGTTCCCGATTTGGATACGTCATTTGGTTTGGCGAATTGTTAAGCGGCTGTCTAGGCGAAATTAGAATACATGGTGGCAAATACTCTCATTGCATACTGCCATTAAATGTTGCGAACTATAAAAATGTCCATTGAAAAATTCGATAAAATATTTTTAATCGACAAGATCAAAAATGCGCCAAATGATGTGAATCAAACAGAGAAATATCAGCATTTCTAAGTAAGTTTTCTCAAAAAAAGTAACTTTTAGCTTGAGATTTAAATTCGCTTTTTTTAATTGTTCTATCTTTAATTAACGTTATCATCACTTTTATGTCGTTTACTTCCAATTTTTTCAAATCGTAAATATAAATATATATATATATATATATATATATATATACACATTGTTAAGAGTTCCGGTGCAGTTTCAAACTTTCTTGAAAGGACGATACAGTTCTTGAGAAAAACACAGGAGATTTATTTACACTATGTACAGGAAAGATCGTGAACAACTGCTAAATTAATCATCAGCAATTAAGCAAATATCAATCAATGCCGTAAACTCAACGGTGACACACGTATTAGCATCCAAATAAGCAAAAATACAGCTCAAAAGGCTTCACAAAACAGAGCAATACATGCTCTCCAGCGTACCGCTGCAACGATTCACAAGCAAAAACTAACTCGAGACTGACTTTTTATCATGCGGCACGGCTGTTTATAGACATCGAAAAGTTTCCACAATATTCCAAATGCTTCTCGTATTTTCTTTTCATTCACAAATTTTATCATTCAGAAATGGGGGACCGTATACTTCAGCCGAATGTACGGGGGCTGTATATTCTTGACAAAAAACAATTTACAGGTTACGTTACTACAATAATTTTAGATGAAAGATAATTTCATAAACGCCAAATTTAGCTAGATTACGACAAATTATTCACAAAAATAATTACTATTTACAGAATTTGTAACATTATATATATATATACATATATATATCTTTAATTGTAGAAAAATATAATATTTCAGCATCGTGCCGATTACTGGAAAAACAAAATACCCACTGCCAACACCATTTGTCTCTATTTCTACATTAAAGAACCCCAAGTTTCTTCTTCACTGAATAAACTCTAGTGAGAAAGTCAAAATAACACTCAACACCACATCACGCTGGAAGTATTGAGGGATTCATCAGAGAGCAAGGAACTTCGATTACCGATCCGCGATCACTTTCCACTCAGCTCCACAAACATAATAAAGCTATCGAATATAAATATCAGAAAGACTTCAGAAAATAGTTTAGATCAAAGTGTTATTTTTGTCTCGGGAAAGGGAAAGATAATAATCTAGAATCCCAGACTTCATGCGAGCGATGTCAACATTTTATTACTATTTTTAACGTTTACAGCTCAATGCAGAAAAACAATTAGTTGCTTTCAATAGATTATGCTTTTCAAATGTTTATCATCATGCGAATTAATGAAATAAATTATTCTCAGCTGGTTTATTTTCAGCTGCTTTTCTAAGCATATACTTCTAATGTTTTGTAATTTTCAGAAGTTTTATTCACGTCACAACTGACCTAATTTTTCATATCGTCCCCACTCGACCATCTGCGATTTCGATGAAATTTTATAGAGGCATAGAGATGTCTTTGAAATTAACCTATGCAAATTTTCAGCTGATCCAAATCCTGAGCATCAAGGTTCTCCGAAAAATGTGATCCAAAATGGCAAATCAGCTTTTTGTGCCAAATTACCAAGTTCAGACTAAGTTTTCAGAAAATTTTATCACACTGAAAGCCCGAAATTTTAGGCACTTAAAGTACGTTTGGCCGTTAATATATTCAAGAATTTTTGTGAATTTGAGTCCGTTAGATTTCGTGTAGCATGCGGTTGTACTTGTGAAAAAGCGGGATGGGGAAAAATTTTCCTGGATTTTAGGTTGTCATAAATTCTGAACAAAAATTATTCAAAAGCTCATTGCTTGAGCTATAGCGCTTTGAAAATAGGCTATTTTTCACTTGAACGGTTTTGATAGCAACTTTGGATGTCAATATCTTTTAGAATATAGATATTTAAACTGCAGCTGTAACCCATTAAAAACAAGTATTTTTACAATGGAATTGCAAAGCATGAGCTTTTGCTGAATTTTTGCTGAAAATTGGAAGCTAAAAATTTGCATAAGTTAGTTTCAAAAGGCCCATATGCCTCTATAAAACTTCATCGAAATCGGAGATGGTCGAGTGGGAACCCCTAGGTCACTTGACATGGAAAATGACTCGGAAAGGTTTTTAATGCGAATTATATTCACACATCTTGGTTTTTGAAAATTTAATTCGAAAACTTAAACTATTTACTATACGGATAAAAATAATAAAATTAAATATTCAGTGCAGAACATAGCGCAGTTTTAATTTTTTAACTATGAACTTAAAGCAAAGAACCTTATTTGTAGCATTATATTTCGAACTAGTAGTACCCGCACGGCTTTGCCTGTAGTAGAAAATTAAAAGGTCATTTGATTCGCCTGTATATTTACAAATAATGGATGACGAATTTCTCGCCAATTTGCTATGCTCATTTGCTCGCCAATGTTACGGTTCCACGTTATGATAATTTCGTAATTTACTTTTCCACGTTATGATAATTTGCTGTGTAACATTTTCTTAAAATTGGAATAGAAAAAGAACAAAACCGAATTTTCGAAAAATTGCAAAGAGGTGCACACCCCCATGCTACAAACTAACTTTGTGCCAAATTTCATGAAATTCGGCCGAACGGTCTTGGCGCTATGCGCGTCACAGACATTTAAGAGAGACAGAGATCCAGACTTTCAGCTTTATTATTAGTAAAAAAGATGATTGAATTCAGCGAACAATAAAGCAAATTCTAAGTAATGGGTCGTTTTCATAATTAGATGTCATTTACAGACTAAGGGCATGGTGTCAAGAAAACCAGTAAACTATAAATGCAATTAAATTTCGCGCTATTCAGAGATAAACCTTGCGATTTTTTGACAGAAGTTAAGTCTGAAAAGCTCCTAATACAACTTTCTGAGACGAGTTTTAATATATTTTTGGCATTCTCCTTTATTTTTTGTCATTGGTGTGGCTTTCATTGAAACATGAAAGACTTCAAGACCTTGATTGCCAGATGTGTAGAATTGTTTATCGAACTTTATATTTCTAAAAACCAAAACTTAGGAGAATTTTCATTTGATTTTTTTCGAGTAACAGATTAAAACATGTTAGTCAGCGTTTAGTCCGTGTTTCGGGGTTAAAATGAACGCCTTTTTCAATGCAAAAGAAATGAACTTACTGATAAATGTTGAATGTCTTTTCATCCATTAAGCTATTTCTATTGCAATGAAGAAGACTTCCTTGCAGCGCCGAAACACGTGTCTGCAGTAATCTGCAATCTGTGCTATTTGACGTTGTCGTTTCTTTTTTACTTTGTGATTTATCAGAAATGATTTTTGCTATTTTGTGTGATAAAGTTTTGTAATTAAGATTTTAAGGATAAATAGAGATCTGCTGATATCCAGTGATACCTATTTAATTAAAATAAGCCGTCTTTTGATTTTAAATCTTTTAATATTATTTGTGAAGTGTACGCGGGACAAAGCGAGTGGGTCAAAATGAAAGAGTTCATTTTTTTCAAAAGATCACTTACATATCCATTCATTTGCATTTTTTGATTTACTAATTTACTCGTTAATTTATTCATTAGCTTATTTGCTTATTTATACACTTTTTGATTCACTCATTTATTTATTTTCTCATGTTGTAATTTTTTTTTTATTCGTTTATTGTTTCACTATTTATTCATTTACTCATCCATTTGTTTGTTCATTCATTCATCTGATTAAAACACATGTATAACAACCAAAAAAAAAAAAAAAACTTTATTAGAAAAATACTTTATTTTTTACTTTGTACCATATTCCCCCACTTATAATTTTTTACTTTTTCTGAAAGTAAGCGAAATATTGCGCAAGAAATATATACAATTTTATTAGTTATTGATTTAACCGCAGTGTTAGATTGATGCAATATCTGCAGAACTATTCGATTAGAATGCGTAGTGCGTGCGTTACGGCCGCGTAACTACTTCCATGGGATATGTGTCGATAACCGAGGATCACGGACGCGAGAAGGGTCTGATAGACGATGTAGATTTTTCAACGATTTTGAAGGAATAAATATCATCATTTATCAAAAGAGCTTATTTCTCATGGAAGCACTTGAGTAATGAAATATATATTTACGAAATGAAAAGGAACACGAAGTCTTGAATATGAAATGAAACACTCTTCCTTTTTACTTCCTTTTATAAAAAAGGAAGTATTGTATTCGCAAAAAAAAATTCACGCAAAAATCGGCCTTAATTTCCATTTTCTCACCCCCGAATGAATGTTGAGTTTTTTTTTCCGACCCGACCACACGTGGATATATGCCTAGGAACCTACAGACACCCGAAATATCCATTTTGACGACCCCCGAATTAATTACAACGAATTTTCTCATGACGTCCGTATATACGTATGTATGTGCGTATGTATCTCGCATAACTCAAAAATGGTATGTCCTAGAAAGTTGAAAGTTTGGTATGTAGACTCCTAGTAGGGTCTACATGTGCTGTGCACCTACCCTTTTGGTTGCATTCGGATGTTCCTAAGGGGGTCTTTTGCCCTTTTTTGGGGGGAAATCATTGTTAATTTCGATGTAAACTCAAGTGGTGTTATAATTTGTCGGACACTTGGCGATATATCGCCAGTCTTTTGGTCGCCAAGTTTTGTCGCCAACTTGGCGACAAATTCGCGATTTTTTTTTTCTTTTTTAAATTTGGTTTCAATTTGGCCACTGCTGGTGATATTTAGAGAGTAAGCAATTGAATCACATTAAAATTGCCAATAACGGGGAAATTATACTAAATTGGGGTAAAAGGAAGTCATGTGATGCACACTTCAGCGCGTTTGAAACTTGATATGCATATTTCTTTTTAATAGTGTCAGGACATATTTTCCTTTCTGCAGTGAAAATTAATGTAAGTAAACGTAAGTGAGACATTCTTTATTTTTACTAAATGGTAAAGACTGACTAATAAATAAACACCTAAGCTCAAAAATAATATCACAAAGTTAAGTTGCGTAAATTTTCAGAGAACTGAAGAAAAGTGGTTTAGGGTTACAAGGAGCCTTTTGTCCATTGCAAACGAATTAAGCTTATATTTTCATACTAAAGCTCATTTCTGTTGCATTCAAAAAGGATTTGATTCATTTGCAGATAATACTTAGCGCGAAAATGGTATAATTTATATAACAAAATGAAAATGTTTACGTGACAAATGATTAACATGTTCAACAATTTCACAAAATTTAAAAACTGGGGAATTTTTTAAACCTTCAGCTCTTGCACCATTTAATTTCAATATCATACTGCTATGGCTCAATTCTAAAACTAGATTAAAAATTACCTATCAGAAACCAAAGTAAAGGCTTCTCTTGCTTAACAGTGTCGCAAAATATATCATAATAAAAATAATTAAAAAATATGTACTAAGTGTTATTATTTTTTCAACTTTATGTGCAGGATACTTAAGAATAATCAGTTTTTTAAAAAAAGAAAGATTTTCAAAACTTAAGATAGTTAATGCACGAAATTACAGGAAAAGTTTTTTTTTTTCTTTTAATTTACAATTCGTCGCAAAAAAGACGAATGGGCGTAGCTCATAAAAATCAAAAAATGAGTTATGACTACCTCAGAAATGTCCAAAGTCGATTTTATAATATGACCAATGGGCATATCTCTACAATAAATACACTCTATAACAAAAAACTCGACGCACCAAGAAGGAGTGATCCGATTGAGACGAAAATTGGTGGGATGGAAGACAATGCACAGAATAGTAAATGATTAAATTCTCAGAACAATTAAGTAATTTACGTCTGAGTTACAGTAACAAGTTCAATAAGGTATTGACCCGCCTCTAGCCTGGATACATGCTGAAGTACGGCGTGACAAACACCAATAAAGCTCCCGGAGGGTGTCCTGCGGTATTTCCGGCCAAATTCGCTCCAATTGTCGGACAAGGTTGTCAACATTCCTTGCCAGATGCAATCGCCATCCCATCATATCCCAGGCATGCTCGATGGGAGAGCGATCTGGCTAGCCACAGAAGAGTTTGACAAGCTTGCAGACAGTTCATAGCGGCACGTGACGTATGTTATCTGGCATTGTTCTGCTGAAACCCAGCTGAGGGTACTGCAAAAGGAACAGCAGCAAAACAGGTCTTAGGATGTCGTCAACGTACCACTGTGGAGTAAGTGTTCCTCTAATTACGACCAAAGGGGTGCGGTTATCAAAGGAAATGGCACCCCAGACCATTATGCCTTGTTGAGGGCCAGTGTGGCGAGCAAAAGTGAAACCAGGATCCTCCTTCTGCCCTGGGTGTTTCCAAACACATCTTCGATGATCGTCACGACACATTCGGAAGCGGGATTCGTCGCTAAAGACTATACATTCCCAGTCGGCACCATTCCAACCTGATCGAGCCATGCACCACTGTAATCTGGCTCAGCAGTGTGTAGGCGTCAGTGGTAGGTGGTGTAACGGTCAGCGCGAGCGTAGATTTCGTTTGCAACCCCTCTTGTAGAAGTTGGTTTGTAGCGCCAGCAGAGTACAACTCAACTCGACTCGCCAGTGTTGACGTTTTAAAAAGCCTGCACGCGGCAGTCGGCAGCTACTCATTTTTTCTCTTGACTTGTCATGCTGTAGTTTTACCTTTGATGTCTTTTACTTGTTTTTAGTTCTTTACAATGCTCGTACTTGTTTAGTGTTTTAAGATATTAAATTGGTTTTTGTTAAACGAATGCTATGTGCTCCTTTTTCCGACTCTGCACGTTGTCCCAACCGTCTGTAAATAGTCATGATGGACACTGGTGTTTGGGTCGAATGTCTGATGGTTCATAGAGATGAAGAATGCGCTGTGACAGCTGATCGGACAATCACTCTGTCATCACGATCTGTTGTGACCCTAGGTCGAACGCTACCATCCTGACCCTGCCATTTTCCACCCATCCTTGCCAGCATTTTCAAATCGCCACATCGCTTCGACTCAAATGACGAGCGATTCTCCGATTTGACCAACCGGCCTCTTTCAATCCAATGATACGACCTCTTTTAAACTCTGACAGTTGCTCGTAATGAGCACGAACCATGCGGCGAAGCATTTTTAAGTTGTTGAAAGGTAATCTGAATCGCAATCAAACTGAAAGTTTTAACAACTGTTGAAGAACTGCTCTTTATACACATCTGCTACATGGAGTTTCGATGCACTGGAGATCAAACTATTCATTCATTGGACACCAAATTTTAATCATTTGCATATCTGGTCAAAACAATCATGCATACAAAATTTCAAAGCAGTCGGATGATTGCTTCTTGGTGCATCGATTTTTTTGTTATAGAGTGTAGTAAAAAAGTTACAGTCCTTCACACTGGTATCTGTTCTCAAGCGATACATTAATTGGAAATATTTAAATCGGTTTTCTGCAAAACGCTTAAAAGTGAGATACGCCCATCCGTCTTTTTAGCGACGAACTGTTTCAAGTTTGATGCTTTTTTTACACGGTAAGCATCTAATCTGTATTCCAGTATCTTCCGCACTTTTTCAGCAATTATCACACGGCAGATGGTTCGCAACGCTCCACTATTGGGCTCTTGTAGTTCTTATAGTATTTTCGACATTTATAGTTGATAAACAGTGCCTTTACGAACCCCATACAAAAAATACTCTAACGAACTTGATTACAAAATAGATGTTTGCCGTTTAATGAAATCCCCACATGTTTAATATTTGTATTTGTAAAAAAAAGGGGGGAAAGGTTTTTTTTCTTTTAATTTCGTATATCCATATTTTAAATATATATTTTTACTACCAGTGATTTTAGGATAGCAAACCCTGTATATTCTTCATAATTGTATCTTTAAAAAAAAATCAGCCCATTTTTCTATGTTTTGTGTTATTTATCATCAACTGTTTTCAAATATATTTTTTGAAACATAAATCATCTTAAGACAAAACAACGTAAGTAGAAGCACAAATTTGTAAATTACGGCAGACACGTGTTTCGGCGTTACAGGGAACGGCTTTTTTCAATGCAAAAAATAATGAGCTTATGGATGAAAAGACATCCGACAAAAGTTGTTTACAAATTTGTGCTTCTACTTACGTTGTTTTGTCTTACTTTACCGTTCAGCACAAAGTTATTTATTTATCATAAATCATCTTGCCGTGTTTTTATTGGTTGTATTATTTTACTTAATTAAATTTTATTAATGAATGTATAATATGTACTCGTATAGTGCGAATATACACTAATACTTTACGCAATGAATTAAATTTAAATCTAAGCAAGGTATGAAGTCATTCCTTTGTCTCTCTTACTCAAATTAAAATCATTTATTTACTGAAAGGAAAAAATGTTGAAACTAGTTCGTTAAGTCCATTAAAATAGTGTAATATTTCATACTTCAAACAGAGTACGTAGAATTTGGCCTTCAGACAATCTGAGAAAGATGTTTACATTGGGAAATTGCTAATTTATCTGTGCAAATAAAATTTAGTGTAGGAAAGATAAAATTCAGTTTACATATGGAGGAAGTTAAAATAAGACAAAAATTTCTGGGCGGTCATTCCAAGCTCGTCAGCTTGCGAGATCGAGATTCTCGCTCACGTGATATGTTGTGACGTAGAAATGTCCCAAAGTAGTATTCTAATCTACTCGAACCTAGCCGCAAGCTACGTTAGAGTAGATTAAAATGCTACTTTGTGACATTTCTACTTCACAACCAATCACGTGAGCGAAAATCTCGATCTCGCAAGCTAACGAGCTTGGAATGACCACCCTGATTTCAATAAACGAAACGTGTGAGTCTGAAGTAAAAATAAGAATAAAAGAAAGAGTCATTTTCGCCCATTTTTAATTATTAATAGAAGATAATAAATTAAAAAAAGTGAAGTAATTTGTGTACAAATTTTCTTCTTTTATGCATATCAATCAATGTGTGGAGCATGTAGGGCAAGGTGAAATAGTTTTTAAGATTACTTACTTTTTCCAAAATGAAAAACATTGGAAATTGTTTTGAAATTTTATAATAAAACTTGCATTGAAAATTATTTTTTATTTTTGACATGTTTGTACCTTCAAAAAAAGGTGCAAATGTTTTCCTTCTCTTTTTTTGGAGGCAAAGTAAAAAATAAAATAGTTTTCTAATGAAATATTTTTTTTCCATTGTTAAAGGTATTTTTGATTAAATAAATGAGTAAATAAAAGATCTAGTTCAAAAATGAAATAATAAATGAATAAATATAGATAAACAGATGAATACATGAGAAAACTAAATGAATGAATAAAATATTAAATTAATAAAAACAAAACGGGGAAATGAATAAATAAGGGAATTTTTAAAAAGAATGTAAAAAAAACAATTAATGAATGCGTAAGTTCTTTTATAAAAGATTGAATAAGTAAATGAAATGGATTATTTCATTTTGCCCCATCCACTTGTCTCCGCATGAACTTGACTAACTGTACAAAGCATTTGAAATACAAATAAGCTTAATATCAAACAAATAAATACTGCGCCGAATCTTAGTAGGTCTCAATAAATATAAAAAAGGATAATAATAACTTTATCATTTAGTTATAACAAAAGTATTTTTGACTTACAATGTCTTATTTTAATGTGAGTATCAGTTTTTTTAACATTGCTTGTGTAAACATATTCTTTGGTTTTCAGAGGTAACCTTTAAATGATACGTATACACTACATGCGTTACTAAATAGTTAAAATATTACTAGGCAGGTGGCGCTAAAAAAAGCGTAAATATTTCACCATTTCACTTTGCCCACACTTTGACTTTGCTCCACATTTCCCTACCTATTTCTAATAACGAAATTAAAAACAAAACCATTTTGTTTTTAAAATATAAAAGAAAAAATTCAAAGCAAAGATCCACTTTATAATTGTAAACTTCATTATTCTTTAACATTGTATGCTTATAAATATGTTTTTACGGAAAATAATAATGTGGGAAGTCTGGGATTAAACTTCTGCGTCGTGAGTTTTCAAACACTCAGCATGAATTATTTAGTCGATAACATAAATAAATACCTTCGTGCCGAAAAGTAAAGTAAGAAATAATGACTTCAAAAAAAAACAATTTCAGATTACTTCAGACACGTGTTTCGGCATTACAAGAAACGCCTTTTTCAATGCAAAAGAAATGAGCTGATGGATGAAAAAACATCCGACAAAAGGAATTAAAAAAGGCGTTCCTTGCGACGCCGAAACACATATCTGCAGTAATCTGCAACTAGTGCTTTTTGACGTTGTTATTTCTTACTTTACTTTATCTAGATCGATGTTCAATTGCTTAAAGAACTGAGTAACAAAATTAAGTTAATTTCCCAACTTTAAAAATGTTTTTCTTTTTCTTTTTTTTTTTTTTTTGTAAAGAGTAGAAAAAAATGTGTAATTTTCAAGAATACACAGCAATTAAGAGATCAAAAAACATGTGCATGCATTCCCGAAAAACTTCCACACACATCAGGGCCGTAAACAGACTTTTGTTTCAGAGGGGTTTTACCAAACAAATTTTCGAAACATTTATTTGGTCTATTAAAGTTGGTTTCATGTGTATTCTATTGATTTTTGTTACATTAGAGTATCTAAATGGAGGGAAAGGATATTCTTACAAAACGCCATATTGTTACATAATAAATAAATTTCTCAATAACTACCATAAACACGCATTGAGTTTGTACAATTTTTCAGTCATACGAATTTCATTCCCCAAATAAAATTGAAATAATTATAATAACAACAATATTATTTTTGTCACAAAAATATAAATAAATAAATAAAATATATAAATAATGGGAAGAATTTCTTTAGATGAAAAATTTCGGAGGGGGTTTGAACCTTATAAACCACACCCTTGCAAACGGCCCTGACACACATGTATACTACAAGAAGTTTTAAATCTACCTGTCTCTTAAAATACGATGTCGTCAGAAATGATTGATGAACCAAATACCTTTCATTTTATTTCTCTTGAAATATGCTATAATAAAAATATTTTAGCATTAAGTAGTGTCAACGGGAAAAATAACTTTCTTTTTTTTTTCTTTTTTCAATTCAGCGAAAAAAGAAATAAATTTTACTGCTTAGATGACGGGAGGCCATCATTTTACTTCTTTAATACATCCCTCTTCGCTCCCTTTTCTTTCTTATCAACTCTTACGGGAATTGCTCGCATAAAAAAAGAAGGGAAAGTGATCTTGGGTTGAAACACTGTATAAAGCAATGGTAAAGAAAGTTTCTCCATTCGATAAGAGACCTTGGCCATCGATCGACATTCAATGGCTTGGTTTTATTTAGCGCCTCTCAGTGAGTGCTTTAAGTTGGCGAAAATCCCAGAAAGACATTTTCTTTGATGATTTAACGATGAAAAAATTGAATATGTTTTGATGAAATCCCACGTATAACACGGTACTTGTACAACACGGTTTCGATGTTTCACGGTACCAAATTTGCGATTATTATCACACGGTTTCGATATTACACGGTACCAAATTTGCGATTATTATAACACGGATTTGATACTACATGGTATCAAATTTGCGATTATTATAACACGGTTTCGATATTACACAGTACCAAATTTGCGATTATTATAACACGGTTTCGATATTACACGGCACCAAATTTGCGATTATTATGACACGGTTTTGTTATTACACGGTACCAAATTTGCGATTTTTATAACACGGTTTTGTTATTACACGGTTCCAAATTTGCGATTATTATAACACGGATTTGATACTACATGGTATCAAATTTGCGATTATTATAACACGATTTCGATGTTACACAGTACCAAATTTGCGATTATTTTAACATGGTTTCGATATTACACGGCACCAAATTTGCGATTATTATGACACGGTTTTGTTATTACACGGTACCAAATTTGCGATTATTATAACACGATTTCGATGTTACACAGTACCAAATTTGCGATTATTATAACACGGTTTCGATATTATACGGCACTAAATTTGCGATTATTATGACACAGTTTTGTTATTACACGGTACCAAATTTGCGATTATTATAACACGATTTTGTTATTACACGGTTCCAAATTTGCGATTATTATAACACGGTTTTAAAATTACACGGTACCAAATTTGCGATTTTTATAACACGGTTTCGATATTACATGGTACCAAATTTGCGATTACTATAACAAGGTATCGATATTACACGGTACCAAATCTGCGATTATTATAACATCGTTTTGATATCACACGGCACCAAATTTGCGATTATTATAACACGGTTTTGATATTACACGGTACGAAACTTGAATTTAATACTTTATGGTTTTGATATAACGAGAAAGTTACGTTTAAAAAAGATGGAATTCCATTTTTGTTCAACACATTCGGTTAATGTTTAATAATAACTCTAATAAGTTTTTACTTTGTTTTTACGAAATGTGGTTTCAATATAACACGATACACATTCCTTGATTTGCATCATTTCTAAGTCTCGTATAATATAGTTTCGATATAACACGAAACACGGTTCGATACAACACGATAGGGTAGACTGGGGCACGTTTACTCATGGGGCACTTTTACGCAGTGTCCTTTTATCAAAACGAATTACAATTGGAGAGCCAACAGTCATAACAGATTGATGTTACTCCCTAGCAAATATTCTCACAAGTTTTTGAGCATTAGTCGAGCTTTGATCCAGCATGCAGAAAGAATAATCTGTTTTCTACCAAGTCGAGTAAATTTTGTGTTGAACGTTTTCAAGCTTATTGTGAATAAATAACACTTAGTTAAGAAAGAACAAATATATAAAAATTAAAAGAATTTTATCGTTTTTTAGAACTGTAAATGTATGAACTGAAATGTTATTAAATTTTTTTGCTAGTTAAAAATAAATCCAGACTTGGCGATGTGGCAAATTTACGCGTTGAACGTCGGAGCACCTTTACAATCGTTCTTACTGTGTCTTACTTAAATGTGCCCCTGACACTTTTTTTTTCCAGTTGTCTCAAACATTGCCTTTTCAGCTTCAACCTAATACACTACTCAGTCGGTAATAAATTTGCTTTATTTTAGCGATGTAAGACATTATGTTCAAAACACTAACAGAAAGACGTTAGGTGTCAAAATGAGCATGCGTAAACGTGCCCTGTGTCCGGGGCAAGCTTACGCAAACGACTTGGAATCTAAAATAATTTTTTAACAGTTAAAAACACAAGCTTAGAAACTGAATATGCCAATTTTGACTCTGTTAACTGCTTCATAAAATCGCATTGTCTAAAATTCCCTAAGTTAAAACATACAAATTAGAAAATTCATTGAAAAGAAATCCGCGTAAACGCGCCCCGGTCCACCCTATACATTGACATGATTTTTACTATGTACATGATTAATTAGTGTAAAAAATATGTTAAAAAGTTATTTTTTAAAAGTATCGTGTAACCCGGTTTCGATACTACACGGAACGGATAAACCGTGTTATACGAGAGACGCCTGTACTTGAAACAAAACAAAAGGCAATCGAGTACATAACGAAGGTTTTCTTCACCTAAATTTCACTCAAATGAAACAGACTTTCAGCCTTTTATACCATTTGACAGGTTAAAATATGTAGTCTATAGTTGTGTCAAACCTAAAGGGGCAGCATTGTGAAAGCTACACAGATTCTAATCACAGCATTATGGCACTGATAGGTTAGGTTTACCCCAGCGACAGATAATCTAGTTTTTACAATGAATAATGTGCACGGTGTTTGTACTAGCTATTTCAGTGAGTACAAATGAGCAGACTCTTCAAATTTGTAACAATTTTGAAATTCTAAGACACGATATACGGAAGTACCCAGCAAATAAATGGATGTTAATCTATATTTCTCTATCTATAACTGAAAAATTATTGTTAAAATATTGAAATAATATGTGCTACCTATAAAATAGATTCGAAACAAGATGAAATTTTTAGTAAAAAATTTGAGGAATCTAAAACCTCATTTTCAAATTTTTACAAGAAATGTTTTAGATTATTAGCTGGATATAATGTGATTATTTTTCTTACCGAATTTCCCTTTATTTCCCTTGCAGGTCTGTTTCACAATTCAATGTTTAAAATATAACACTAAAAAGAAAATATATTCTTCAATACAACAAAATTTTGGTGATAACAGCTCCAATATGGATGCATGTGACATCAGTAGGCGTACAGTATTAATCCATTCTTTCACCAGTTTTGCCTCAATCAAAAAAAATATAGATATATACACACACACACACACACACATTATATATATATATATATATATATATATATATATATATATATATATATACACTAGAGGACCCGACGGACGTTGTTCTGTTCAAAATTTATAAATTGAAAAGTTAAAAAATTTCAATAAACCACCAAGTGTTTGAACCGTTCTGTTGAAAAAAAGAAGTAAAAAAATATTTTAAGCTGCTATGGTGTCAGAATTCGTATATTTATTACAACTTGATCAAATGCCCACTGAGCAGTTGTTTTATGATTTTTTTTGCTCTCGTACTTGATGGTTTGTTCTTTCAGCCATACTCAAAGGATAAAAAGCGTCCTCAGATATTAAGTGTAAAAATCTAACTACCCATCTAGAACAAACGGGAAATTCCGCTGCAACATCCCCCATATGAAGAAGAATATAACAATCGAAAGGATATCGTTTAGAAAAATGATAAAGGCAAAAACAGTTCTCTGAATAAGCGAAAATCACTCATCCCTCCCCCCCCCCCCTCTCCCGATGTAAAATAAACACATTCTTCAACTAAAATAACTAATCTTTAAAAACGAAAAACAATTCTTTGCAATTTGAAATATTTCGCCAAATAAACAAAAAATACAATAAATTGCATTAACAGTATCTTTAAAATGTGAACAAATGATTGCGCAACTCTATTGTTTATAGCCAAAGTCGCCAAGCCACCACGTTACTGTAATCCAGCCGATCAGTGAGAGAAGCCAACTCCGACCGATTAGTGGTTCGATCTTTTAACCGAAAACTTTTAAAACTTCATATATTGCCTAATTTGTTCTTCCCACCGCACTGATCTTTTTGTGTACAGACCTACCCTGTAGTAATTTATCTGGACGGAAATAAAATTTGTTTCGTCTTTAAATTCCATTATCTTTTCCTTGTAACACCGAAACACGTGTCTGCAATATCTTGCAATATTTGGGCTTTCTGACGTTGGATTACTGATTTTTTGAAATGTTGCTACTGTCTATCCACGGATTGTATGGAAAGACAAACATCCGCTTTACAGCCGGAAATGGACGAATCTATTATTTTTTACCGATGTCATTTTGCAGAAGCAGTGTCTCATTCAAATGAGCGGAATACGCACGTCAAATGTTTACTTTTCCTCCTTATTCACATACATTCGTCTTATCTGGACTGAAAATTCCATGCAATCCGTGGTTGTACAGTAGGTACGGTACTTTCTCATCATTTGGTTAGGAAAACTTAAAGCACCGATCTGGTCACATGGTTCAACTACGACCGCAGAATACACGTTTTGCGTGAACCTTGCAGTACTTACTTTAAAATATATTACTGGATCTAAAATCGTTGCTTTCAAGAACTGAAGGCTTCACTCTCACTCTCTACGTTTTATCTATTCTCAGTTGAAATATCACAGTTGGAAATTTCATCATAAAAAGCAAAGCTGACTTTCTTATTGTCCTTTGGCAACGGGTTAAATATTTATTTCAGTTCTCGCTCAACAATAGGTTAAAATAAATATTCATCATTTGGGAGCTTTTACCATCCAATGTTTAAATTAATTAATTAATTAACAAAAACGTTTCCGATTCGATCCATCGCGCTTCGAAACCATGCTTGCCACAACTCAATTACACACAAAAAATTTGATCAAAATCGGTCCAGCCGTTTAAGAATCTTATGGTGACAAACGTACGCACAGAAGATTTTTATATATTAAGATATATATATATATATATACAGCGTATCTTTGTTTTACCTGAAATACTTCTAATTTCGCAACCTTAAGTCATCTATTTCTAATCATAAATCGGTCAAAATAAGGCGAAAAAATAAAATATTGAAGGTTTGAAACGAAAAATAAAGAGTGAAAAAATACTAAATCTAACTTTTTCTGGAGCCTAGATCCCCTAATTTATATTTAGGGAAATAATCTCCTTTAAAAGATAACTTCAACACAAAACATTTGAACCATTTACAAGTAAACTCAATGAGATATTCCAGTTCAAAGTTTTAAGGGCCCGTGCAGAACATGAGATTGGAACGTATCATCCTTAGAGAAGAATGGCAAGTTGTCGAAGTAAAAAAACAAAATATTTATATTTTTCTTTGCTATTGAAAAATAAATGCAAATGTTATGATTTGATGCTAAAAACACACTGCAGAAGCTCTTACAAAATTTAAAAAACACTCTAAGCACATATAAAATTTTAAGCCTTGTCAGCCGATATATCTCCCCACAAAAGGTGATATTAACTGCGAGTGTAAAGTGTCCAAAAGCACAAAATGCTGCGCTTCATGACTTGGTGAATATTGGTCGTAATAATATCAAACTTTGTGCTGGATTTTTTTTTTTTTTTTCCTTTTTTTGCTTTTGATTTCCCTACATGCAATGTAGCAGACATGGGGACAAAATAAAAAGTTAGATTTCGTATTTTTCTCTCTACTTTTAGATTCAAACGTTTCATGTCTCAACTCTGCATCTTATTTTGACATTTTTTGCAATTGAAAATATGTATTATTGTGGTTCAAAAAACTTTTTTTCAGCTAGAGTCCAGGACACTCCCTATTTTTTAGATTTACTAATAGTATAATGCTGTAAAAGATTTAGCTTCTTACCCAAATTTTGAGAGGATGCTCAATGACCCCTTGATTTTACATTAACCGTAGCGTAAAAAATGCAACAACTTTAGAAATATTCCATTTCCCGAGCTGTTTGCAATATATATACATAGTGTATATAATAATATGTAGCATTGTTTTATCAGTTCAAGGTATTTTAAACCCCCTTTCCCATACTTATGAAAGTTTTGGGGGGGGGGGGTGAACACCCTCTTTCAGTTGAAATGGGAAGCTAAAATTCTGCAAGTATATTACTATCCACAAGTTTAAAAATATTGAGGGTGTCCCGTTATCTAGGAGAAACTTTTTTTTACATGTATTTTTGAACCTCCCTAGTATGCATCCAGAACTAACGGTTGTGAAAATAGAGGTATTGCAATTTAAACGGAAATAAGATGTATATATTTAAAAATACACACTGTTTCTCTGTACATGACGAGTATTTTCTAATTTTAAGTATTTTATTCTTGAAAAGTATATATAAATATTACATTGAAGTTTAATTTCACTTGATTACAATTGAAAATGAAAAGGGAAGTTTACTTAAAATACAGCTAGTTTCTCTTATGTTACAAAAAAATGATATTCGGCTGAACTTTTCGATAAAGACATTTCTAAAACAAAGTAGTTCCTTTCCTCATAGACTTGCAATTTGGAAAAGAAATTGAATATATTCGAAAACAGACCACAATCTGGATTCAGTAAAGGTAGTCTTTTGTTTCCCGCACTTGGAAAACACGGATAAAATGAGTTACACTTTCCGTGTACTGAAAATATGGAGTTGTGAATTTGTGATGCAAATTAAAGCATCAAAACACGTATAAAAAAAGAACATCCTGTATAAAACTGTTTCCAACTCCGTTCTTTTTTTTTCTTCTTTTTGTTCACATGTAGTTTCCTGCCGCACATAGAACTTATGAAATTTTTGGCTATTTCCTAGCCATGTATCTGTCTACTGAGAACAAAAACACCTGGTACCTTCTCTAAATATTTTTCAGCCAGTTCGTATGATTGTTGTATTTGAAATTTAAATGTGAGTGATGAAAACAACTTCTTTGTCGAGTTTTTTCTTCACCACAAAAGAACATAAATAAGCTATAATATCTACTGAGTTATCTAGATCCAAAAGTTGTATTCTGCAATTTTGGCTGAAATTCAAAAATCACTTCAATTTGGTTTTTCTTTAACCTCTAACAAGAGCACTCTTTGATTAACTAGATAAAGTCTTTGAATATTGGGACACACTTGTCTGAAAAAAGGGAAAAATTCAGAACAAGTAATTTTGTTTACAATTTGTTTCGATAAATTGTAACATTCAGTATTTTACTTATAAAACAGCATAATGGGAAAGTACAAAATTAATAAATAAAAAGTAACAAACAATTAATTTTTCCAAAGTTAAATCTATTTTTCGAAACTTTAATTATTATTCTTTAATGCTAGAAAATCGCCCGTTAAGGTGTTACGGGTGAAAATTGCTTCTACATTTGAACGAAGCCATTAAAACAGTTAAGTTACGGATCCAGTTCAGCCTCGTCAAAATAAAGTCTTACCCTGCATGTCAAACATTGCCAAAAAATATTATCAAACTATAAGTAACTTGCTGAATTTTTGGTGCTTCAACGCATGCTATGGCGATTTCCTAGCCATGCATTTGTCTACTGAGAACAAAAACACCTGGTACCTTTTCTAAATATTTTTCAGCCAGCTCGTATGCTTGTTATATTTGGAATTTAAATTGTGAGTGATAAAAACAACTTCTTTGTCGAGTTTCTTTCTTCACCGCAAAAGAACGTAAATAGCCTATACTATCTATTTATCTATCTACTGAGTTATCTAGATCCAAAACTTAGTTACAAGTTGTATTCTCCAATTTTAGCTAAAATTTGAAAATCTTTTCAATTTAGTTTTTCTTTGACATCTAATTAGAGCAGTCTTTGATTAACTAGATAAAGTCTTTGAATATTGAGACACAATTGTCGGAAAAAAAGGAAAAAATGCAAAATGAGTAATTTTATGTACAATCTGTTTCGATAAATTGTAACATTCAGTATTTTACTTCTAAAACAGTATAATGGGAAAGTACAATATTAATAAATAAAAAGTAACAAACAATTGATTTTTCCAAAATTAAATCTATTTTTCGAAACTTTAATTATTATTCTTTAATGCTAGAAAATCGCCCGTTAAGGTGTTACGGGTGAAAATTGCTTCTACATTTGAACGAAGCCATTAAAACAGTTAAGTTACGGATCCAGTTCAGCCTCGTCGAAATAAAGTCTTACCCTGCATGTCAAACATTGCCAAAAAATATTATCAAACTATAAGTAACTTGCTGAATTTTTGGTGCTTCAACGCATGCTATGGCGATTTCCTATCCATGCATTTGTCTACTGAGAACAAAAACACCTGGTACCTTCTCTAAATATTTTTCAGCCCGTTCGTATGATTGTTGTATTTGAAATCTAAATGTGAGTGATGAAAACAACTTCTTTGTCGAGTTTTTTCTTCACCACAAAAGAACATAAATAAGCTATAATATCTACTGAGTTATCTAGATCCAAAAGTTGTATTCTGCAATTTTGGCTGAAATTCAAAAATCACTTCAATTTGGTTTTTCTTTAACCTCTAACAAGAGCACTCTTTGATTAACTAGATAAAGTCTTTGAATATTGGGACACACTTGTCTGAAAAAAGGGAAAAATTCAGAACAAGTAATTTTGTTTACAATTTGTTTCGATAAATTGTAACATTCAGTATTTTACTTCTAAAACAGTATAATGGGAAAGTACAATATTAATAAATAAAAAGTAACAAACAATTGATTTTTCCAAAATTAAATCTATTTTTCGAAACTTTAATTATTATTCTTTAATGCTAGAAAATCGCCCGTTAAGGTATGACGGGTGAAAATTGCTTCTACATTTGAACGAAGCCATTAAAACAGTTAAGTTACGGATCCAGTTCAGCCTCGTCAAAATAAAGTCTTACCCTGCATGTCAAACATTGCCAAAAAAATATTATCAAACTATAAGTAACTTGCTGAATTTTTGGTGCTTCAACGCATGCTATGGCGATTTCCTAGCCATGCATTTGTCTACTGAGAACAAAAACACCTGGTACCTTTTCTAAATATTTTTCAGCCAGCTCGTATGATTGTTATATTTGGAATTTAAATTGAGAGTGATAAAAACAACTTCTTTGTCGAGTTTCTTTCTTCACCGCAAAAGAACGTAAATAGCCTATACTATCTATTTATCTATCTACTGAGTTATCTAGATCCAAAACTTAGTTACAAGTTGTATTCTCCAATTTTAGCTAAAATTTGAAAATCACTTCAATTTAGTTTTTCTTTGACATCTAATTAGAGCACTCTTTGATTAACAAGATAAAGTCTTTGAATATTGAGACACACTTGTCAGAAAAAAAAAGGAAAAAATTCAAAATGAGTAATTTTACTTACAATTTGTTCCAATAAATTGTAACTTACAGTATTTTACTTTTAAAACAGTATAATGGGAAAGTACAAAATTAATTAAAAAAATTAATAAAAAATTTTTTTTTCTAAAATTTAATCTATTTTTCGAAACCTTAATTATTCTTCCTTAATACTAGAAAATCGCCCATTAAGTTATGACGAGTGAAAATTGCTTCTACATTTGAACGAAGCAATTGCTTGTTTGGTGATATTTTGATAGTTGAAATTAACCCCTAACTCCAGTGGATTAACCCTCAATTCCAGTAGATATCGTTCATCGTTGACCAGTTTTTCATTTCTTCAATTCTCCTAAAATGACACTCTCACCAGTAAAACAATTAAGTTACCGGATCCAGTTTAGCCTCGTCAAAATAAAATCTTACCCTGCATGTCAAACATTGCCAAAAAATATTATCAAATTATAAGTTACTTTCTGAATTTTAGGTGCTTCAACGCATGCTATGGCGCGAGTTTCATTGTTGGTGACGTCAGAGCGTTACTCGATCAGTGATTTTGTCTATTACATGTGTGAGGATAGTTTAATTTATCTTTTTGTTGTGTATAAAAAAAGTCATTTATTCAGTCCTAGTATTATAGATTCAGTACAGCACATTTTACTTTTTCTATAATTTAGAAGACTACAAAAATAATAATTGCTTTCTTCACAATTTTGTTTATATTTCACGAAAGTTCTTGCTTTGCTCAGTTCGATAGACATTTTATGTATTTTGTTCTGGCATTTCTATTTCTGAAACAATATTTCTTTACTGTCAGTAAATTCATGGTCACAGTTAATTATTTCATCTCATATATTGCTCTATAATTTATCTATAAAATGCAAAAAACAATTTAAAAAGTCGTATACGTGAATTTCTCATTTATAAGTTGTTTTATTTTTATTTTTGAACTTTGTTAAGAATGTTAAGAATATTTTTCTTTTTACTTTTTCTGGCGTAATCCCTGCGTTTTGCTTCTGGTTTTTAGTTGTTGCCAAAATCAATGAAAAATGATTGTAATTACACAAATAATTTTGTAAATGATCAAGAGCGGTTATGGTTATTTACAATATCACAAGTACTGAGTCAATATGCATGAATAATTCTTAAAGGTGCGTTAAAGATTCAATTTCAATGTTTGTAAGCATTCAAGAAAAGTGAATATAATTTCACAGTTGGGGGCCTTCGTGGCTCTGTAGTAGAAGTTTCGTCTTCTAAATCGGAAGTAGTGGGTTCGAATCCCGCCGATGCCCTTTTTAATATTTCCTTCTCTTGTGTTGTAAATCTTTTGTGTGTGTGTTCGGAGGCAAGGCGCATGGCACGCAGTCCAAGCGCCCTCCGTGTATGTGAAGCTACTTAATAACTTCTAAATAAATTAAATAAATAAATAAAATATTGCGTGTGTGTGTGTCCGGAGGCAAGACGCTTGCCACGCAGTCCAAGCGCCCTCTGTGTATGTGAAGCTACTTAGTTTCAAAATAAATAAAGTGTTTTGTTTGTGTCCGGAGGCAAGGCTCTTGGCACGCAGTTCAAACGCCCTCTGTGTATGTGAAGCTACTTTACTTCTAAATAAATAAAATAAATAAATAAAATGTCATAGTTTAACTTATCTAAGGACGATATAATAAAGAACCATCATTTGCATCACTGATTAATTTAAAAGTGATTTTTTAAAAAAATACGAAATGAACTTGAATCTTCTTGCCAAAAAAATAAATAAATAAATAAATAAATAAAATAAAATAAAATAATAAAATAACTATCAGTTATTAGTATCATATCATAGCTTTATTTCAAAAATGGCCATTTTATTTCGTCCTCAACTTCTATCCATTCGGAATACTTTTAAAGTATTTCGTTGAAAATAGGGAACTGTAAACATGAAGTGTCAAGAATCCCATTTACAAAATTTTAAAGCAAATAATACTTCATAAAGAAACGGTAGAAGTTCTTTTACCGCCTTGAAATATTTCAATCCATACCGCTTTTGATAGCAAATACTGCAGCAACTAGTCAAGAGCTAATAAAATTAATCAAAGTGTTTGATCTTAAAATATACGAAAGTTTTATAGGTTTGCCGTTTCAAAGAAGAGGGTACAAAGTACGTTAAATATTTGACTTTTCACAAATTCGTGATTAAAGTTGTTTCGACGAAAGCTTGATGCCTTTAGATACTATTTGATATTTTAGGATTAAATACTTCGAAAATATACTCACGTTTCGTCTCATCCGAAAATGGGATTTATATCCAACAGGATCATTTTTAAGGAAAATATTCGGAAACTTATTTTAGTTCTAGGACGTGCTTGGGCTGTAGTTATATTTGATGATTTATGCAAACTTACGTTTAGTTAAATTCTAGTCATATTTTTAATCATGTATCAGGTTTAAATAAGGAGTAGATCAAAATTTCGGGGTCTAATGTACGAGTAAAACAGCCAAGGCAATTACCATTTTTTTTCATAAGACCTACTTGTTGAACATTGTCACGTGACTTTTTTTTTTCATCCTAAGATAATGACTCATTACTCAAGCGCATATCGCGTCACATAAAAAGCCACGTAATTAATATAACTTCTCTACATAGTACAAAATGAAGTGTCCGAAAAGCGTCTGTTTGTTTGAACTCGCAAAACTCGAGAACTATCTGGCCGATTTCGCTGAAATTTTCACAATTTGTTCCTTTAAGTTCTGAGAAGGTTTGCAGACCAGTTCGAAAACAATTCGATGAATAGTTCTTTTTTTATTCCAATTTAGGCCCAATTTTCACATAAATTACGTTCACATCATATACGTTCTTAGGCATATATCCACGTGTGGTTGGGTTGAAAAAAAAACTCAATATTTATTCGGGGGCGAGAAAAATGGAAATTAAGGTCGATTTTTGGGTCAAAATTTTTTCGCGAATTCAATACTTCCTTTACTTCGTAAAAGGAAGTAAAAAGTCAAATAAAACATTTTCATGATATTCTAACGAGTTTGCTTAGTTTTCTTTTGAACAAAAATATTTAAAATGGAAATCAAGTCTTTCCTTATTCAAAGTCAGTAAGATGTTAAGAACTGTAATTAGTATTTAATAGTATGTTAAATGTGTCTCTACATGTTTCGTATCAATTCAATGCTTTAGTAACATTACCAGGTTCGTTATTCTGATTTAAATGAGGTTCTTTTAAAAATTTACTGTTTAATTGAGCATGTAAACCTTTTATTCGAAGATGGAAAAATAAAGGAAAAGTCCAACCAATCTTCTAAATAAAGCAAATGAATTCTAAACAAGATTAATTATAAGGAAAAGGAAACTCGGATGGAAAAAAAATCATTAACGTGATGCGACAATGCAGACAAATGCAATTATTTCTACCTTGCAATAGTTACGTAATTTTTATGCTAATAGGATTACGTTAAAGCTTTTAAAAAAAAACTCAGGGCACATATGCAAACACATTTTGCACAGCGACCCTTGTCATTTTCAATAACTCCATACTTAAATTGTGTAACACTCTGAAGAAACGCATGGAATATTTTATCTTGGTCGATTATGCCAGTGATTCTCAATCTATGGATGGCGAACAATTTCCATGTGGTCTACAAACGGATATTGAAAATTAATCTATATATGTTTTATAGTTGTTAAACTTTTCGATTCATCTCAATTCACCCAATGTAATTGTTGAACAAATATTATTTCTACCGAATGGGGTCCTCTAAGGACTAGGAAGGGTACGATGTTAAAAAATTGGGAAAATTTTATAGTAAATATCACTGTAAAATGGAGTGTTTACAGTACAGAAAAATTAAGAGTAGGGTAGATCGACCAGTGAGTGAACGCCACCCAGTGAAAGAACGGCGCGTCATTTAAAAAAAAAAATAATAATAAGCTTCCAAAAATTTTTTTCTGAATAAATTCACTACAAAAGCGTTCTTTATTGATATTCTAAGCTATCTGACACCTGATTAGTTACTTTGGATACGTATTTTTTTCCTGGAAAAAATTTGAAATTTTTACTGCCGTGAATCGTTCTTTCTCTCTTTCAAAATAATAAGGCTGGTTTCGTGCTAGCAATTATTTTGATACATATTATTTTTATCGATAAATTTTATTTTTTAACTCTACGAAAGAAAAATTAAGTATACATATTTAGGCTATGGATTTAAATTGTTTCAGTCAATGCAGAATGCGTAGATTTTCAGGTAGAGGGGTGTTCAGTCACTGGGTACGAAAAATTGCAAAAACCCAGTGAATGAGCAATGGCAAAATTTTTTTTGATTTAAAAATAAATTTGAAGTTTCTTTGAGATATTTTCATTTTCTTACTATTTTGAAAAACATATAGTTTTATATGCTTATTTATTTATGTATTTCATTATATACTCTATAATTTCTTAATTTTTGTGTTTGCAAACAATGCACTTTTTACTGAGTTTTATCTTTTATCTATCTATATCTTTATCTGTATATTAACCTACCTACATCTATCTTTCTATATCTTTATCTCTCTTGATAGATAGACCGGTAGATTGAGAGAGAGATAGAGAAATATAAATATATATACAAAGAGAGAGAATGGATAGGTAGATATGTATGTTTGTATATAGATAGATAGATAAATATATAGAGGAAGATATAGAGATAGATATATAAAAAATAAGAGGTAAATAGATATATAGGTAGATAAATATAGAGATAGAATAGGTAGGTAGATAGATCGATAGATTTATTGATAGATAAATAGATAGGTAGTGGTTAATAGATAGATATATAGACAGGTAGATAGACCGATAGATATAGATTGGGGGATAGATATAGATAGGTAGATAGATAGACAGGTAAAAAAGCAGATAAATAGTTAGGTATATAGACAGATAAGTAGATAGATAAGTAGATAAGTAGAGAGATAAGTAGATAAATCGATCAATAAGTAGATAGCTAGCTAGCTATATAGATGGATAGATAAGTAGATAGATATATAGATAGATAGATCGATAGATAAGTATATAGATATATACATAAGAAGATATATATATATATATATATATATATATATATAGAGAGAGAGAGAGAGAGAGAGAGAGAGAGAAATCATCCATTTTCAAAAATTTTTAAATATAAGTTTTAAATTTCTGCACAAAATCGACCCTTTTTTCTAAAAAAGCCAACCAAACACTCGATTTGAAATAGAGACAAATTGAAAACTATTATACTATTCTCTTTTGCCTTTTTCCCACAAACAAACAGCAAAGTACTATTTTTAAAAAAAAATTCGAAACGTTCCTGAAAAATAGTGGGCAGCAAACGTGCCTAATTTTTTGCCAATCAAGAAAGTTAAACCTTCAGGAAAGTTTCTAGAAAGTGCTTAAATGTAGCAACCTTCCTGAAATTAACCTGGAATCCATCTGAAAAGTTCTGAAATCTTCAGAATAAAAGCCATCCATGTTTCTTGACTTTCTCAGTACTATTCAGTGAAAACTTATGCATGTATATAGTGATAGCTTGTCACATTCCTTCTTTATCAAGAAAGCCCCCAAAGCATATATGGTCGAGGCTAACATGGAATCGCAAGCAATGACGTCAAAGCTGCAATATTCCGAGAAAGTATTTCGCCCTTGATTGGGTCTGAGTCAATCAGGAGTGGCCAACTAACCTGAAGGAGAAACGCCGAATACATTTTTACACTGGTACTCAAAAACATTTTCATCAGAGTGTAAAATCGGCATTTATGGAGCTCGTTGCGGTTTAGGAAACTTTTTTGAAAATAACTTGGTTATCAAAGGAATCTGTTGTAAACCCTTGAAACCCCGAAACGTTACTTGAAAGCAATAAGTGACGCTTCAGATCCTTTTTTTTTTACAATGTAACTATAAAATCACAACCTAGCTATAGCTAGAGTATATCAGAAACCCTAATATTTTGCTGATAGATGTAATTTATTGAAGATAACTATCAGAACATTTTATTAATTTCAAAGTCAGCTAGTCACCAAAGGCTCTCCTAAAGTCGGCAGAATTAAGCAAGTAGACTTACCAACTGATCACCAAAAGCAGATTGTCAAACATATAAAATCAAAAGTAATATGTCAACCGTAGTGCAAAACAATTTATTCACTTTGTTTTACAATAATGTTAGCTTAATGCGCATCACGGTTTAATATATTCTAACAAGATTTCAATAGGAAATTTTGCTGGAGCAGGAAGTTATAAAAAATAAACAAAAATTTTTTAAAGATTAAATAGAAAATTAAAGAAAAATATAAATTTAAACTTAACTTTCAAAATTAAAACTAACTTTTGAAAGTAAATTTCCTTTAACTTTTAAAACTTCATAATAAAAATAAAGTTCAAACAACGTTTACAAGAAGACAGGAATGTAACGATCGTAATCGTAGTTCAAACATAGAAAGTGAAATACTGTCCATTTATTTATTAGGAAACATTTTATTTGCTTTTTTTTTTTCACGGAAAAGAAGGATTAAGTTTCAGACTTTAGGCGAACGCCATGTTTGATGTTGAACATGAACTCCAAGCAGACGTCACATTCTTTCTTATGCTAATGGGCCATTCCACGGAAAACGGTCATTTTGTCCCGCACGTGACGCCTCATATATTTTATAAAAAATAATAATTTAAAAGGATGATGAACAAAATTTTGTTGCTTAAGAAATCACAAACGCATGTGTGACTTATTAAGCAAAAACTTTCTTCAAAAATTCACTTTTTTATGAAATATAGGAACCGTCACGTGCGGGACAAAATAACCATTTTCAATGGAATGGGCATATACGTATTTTTTTTCAATGGTTTGTATAATTATTTCTAAACTAATGAGACATGTTTCCTTTACGTTGGAACCATAGCTTTCAAAACCTACAGTTTGTTTCGCCATTGCTGCATTAATAGAGCAAAAATATTAATTTATTCATAAGCAAGTTACCAGAGGATGACTTTAGATGTCCCGCACGTGACGCATGTAAATAAATTTTATTTTAAATAACAAAATTGTTTAGTAAAAATATAATTGTTTCAGGAGTACCATTGTATCCAATGTAAAGATTAAAAAAATTGCTAACCCCTATTTCATTAAAATATTTAGAGATATGACGAAATGTTAATGAAATTTTTTGTCCCGCACGTGACGGTGGAATGGCCCTAATGTATTCTTCTAGGCGTGGTTTTGGAACCATGTGAGCTTAACATGTGACATTGACCAAGCATCGAAACCACGTGAGGCGTTTCTTTAAAATCTGGAACTTCAAAATAAAAGAAGAAACTGGCAGCGTTTTCATGATATTACTCTGCAGTCTACATACTACTACTTTGTTTTTCATCTGCAATACTACAAGCTATATTTATAGTACCTATTGGTTTAAGTACTGATTAAATTTAATCGTTTTAAGTCGCATGTCCTAACAAGAGTACAGCACTTTTACACTAGAACAGTTGCTTAGTATTACTGCATAGTTCTTCTGAAACGTTTTTGTTTTATTAAAATCGTTTTTATTTCACCCATGCGTTTCACCTTTATCTCCGTATAAATGTGAAAAATTAATGGACCACAATGAATGACTTTACTTATGCAAAAAAACTCGAGAACTTATTTTTGTTCATTCCTATCCCGACAGCATAATTTATTTCAAGAAACTTTTAAACATGTTGCTTTAGAAATGAGGGTTTTTGTGAAAGTGAGCTAGGTTTTTGTTTTTGAAATTGACAATAATGTTTGCTTTTAGCGATGTATTAAAAGATCTTAAGAAGAGCGCTTCAGAAGGCCTCCTTAAAGGGTTTTTGAAACACCTGAAAAAATCAGTTACTTATATATCTATATTCGTTCAAAAAACTTTTTGTTAAGTTTGAAGTAAACTAATCAGGTTTCGGAACTTATCACGAAGTATAATTAATCTCAGTGGCAGTATTTGGTTTTAAAATCCTCTATCAGTAGCACTATAATATAATTTTAATAAGTACATAATAAAATCCTTATTTAAAAGTTATCTTCTAGTATCTGCTTTTCACGGAAGAGATCACAATTAAAATTAATAAATTAAGTGTATTGTTCATTTATATGTAATAACAATTCATTGTTATCTATAACAATTTATTGTTATCGGAACTTTGTTCCGAAAGCTCATTTAAATTTTATGAGTGCTGACGCTCTTTTATCTATTAACTTTCACGTAATTTAAAGCTTTGGGAAATACTAAAGATAATGCTGAATAATAACTCTGATTGTATCAGTAATACATTCCCCCATGAGTGTCCTATTTCAGTATAATTTTCTTCTCTTTAATAAAATGAACATTATGAGGAGATAAATTTTGAAAACGCCTGTAATGAAGTCTTGAAATGCTTTGGCTAAAGATTCTATTTTATTTTATCACTATATATTTATACATTCCATATTAAAGAGATGGCTACCTCTAATTTAAATATGCAAATAATTTGAGATAAAAAAGAAAATCACTTTTTCAAATTACAGTACATTTATTCACAATATTTTTTCTATTTTTTCAATTTTTCAATTGCTTGTGTCATTTGACAGTACAGCAACGTTTTGATTCAATACTTTGTAAGTTTTCACAATATTTCAAAACACGAATTTAAAACGAAAAAATATATATAAGAAGTTTCAATTTCTCCTAAGTTAAAAATATCCATCATAATTTTTCCATGATTCATTCTGAACAATCTCTTTCTTGAAATAAGATATTTTTTACAAATTCGATACTTAATAATGTACCTACATCAACAGATTCATTTTCAAAAATTACCTCTTCAATCAATAAACATATTAACTAAAAAAAATAAGTCGAACGGCTTTCTAATTACCATCAGAAAAGGACCCAGTTTCTTCAAATGAAGTTACATATGACTGCATTTTTTCCCGTCTCCTCTTATACATGTGACACTTAACAAATGACACGGCCTGACAGAGGTCAATAGCTGCTGGAAGGGAAGTATGATGAATGAGAACTCTTGCTAAGATATGATTTGCCGACGTAAAGTGTTGGCGGAAACGATCTTTTCCTTCTTTCTGCCTTCTAAAGGACGCCCGTTGTAGCAATGATTGAATACATATTTTTAAACTTCACAACGCTGTTCAGTACTTACTCATATAAGCTGATTTTGGAAGACGTGAACTATTTTAAGGAGATTTTTACTCGAAAGATATTATTGCCATTAAGGATTTTAACCGTAGCTGGTAAAAAAGTTTTTTTCTGCCGTGAACAGGTAAACGAGAGTAACTGCAATTATTATTATTGGCTAATTCCATGCCAAAGTACACCATAACACAGAATTGTGGATTTACCTTTGTATTCATTTTTTCTAAAAATAATTTTATGTATAATAGATTCAACTTTAATATTTACGTAAAATTAGGAAAAATTTGTTTCTTATGTATTTTTTGTATGTATTTTTATTGTCAGTAAAAATACTAAGGGGTATGGTAGTATGAATCACATTGGTCATGTAGTGTGAGTCATATATAAAATGTCATGTTATAAACTAATTACGTATTTCATTAATCTAGTAGCAATATAAAATTAAAGTACTATCATCGCAAGTTACAACCACATTTTTTTTTTATTTGCTCAACAGAGGGAAAAACAGGAGTTTTTGTACTTAATACGATGCACCCCTTCTTTTTTGTGTAGTGTGAGTCACAACTGAGCTTTATTCATGTACACAAAATATGCAATGGAATGAATGAAATTTAATGGCTAGAATATATAAATAAAAAAACAATCAAGGTAACACAACTCGTAAAGCTCAATTATTCGTCATAATAGTATTTTCATGGTCAGTTTAAGATTCAAGTTTAGCTCAGTAGTAGAGAAAGTCACGTATGGAACTAGCCTTATTATTTCCTTTTTTTGTATTTTTGTCTTCTATTGTACGTTATTTTTACTGCACAAGCTTGCTTGCGCATAAGGTTTCCTCTGAAAAAAAAAAAAGAAAAAAAACGTCTTATTTGAACACTTGCCCATTGCTAGTATTGAACATCCTGTTTTTTCAATATCTCAAAAACCCATTTCTGCAAATACTGCCATTTACCTGCCCACGGCAGTATTGATTTTCATTGGTATTCAAATAAAAGCATTTGAAGTTTGAGAATATGTGGCAAAGTTAAATAGTGAAGTAAATGTTTTACGCAGTTAGCAGTGACACCTATCTGGAAACACTTAGACTATTTCATTAAACACGTAGTTAATTCTTATCAAAAAAAAGTTGCCTCTAGAGATCAAGCCATTTTGAAAGTTCGATTCTGATATTGTAATATTTTGTAGCATATCAGGGATAACTGTTGTTAATCTAAAACGATAAAGTTCTTTAAGTTAAAATTTAAAAATAAATGGAGACCTACTGATATTCACTGCAATACTTGTTTAGTTAGTTTTAGGCATGTTTTGATATTAAGTGTGCAATACAATTTGTCAAGTGAGTGTGAGGTGAAGTGTAACAAGTTATTTTATTTATTTATCTAATTTTTTGTTGATTTATTCATTCACTTGCTCACTCATTAGTTAATTCATTTACCCATTCAGTCATTCATCGATTCACTTATTTTATCATTCACTCTAAACTTAGTAACTATTTTGTAAACTAAATTCATTAATAATTTCAATTATTTATTCATTCACTAAATCATACAATGAAAAATATTTTTAATAATTAATACTAAAAATATAATAATTTTTTTTTAGATGAAATTGAAAGAAGAAACAAATATATAAAAAATAAAACAGTAATAATAAGTTTTTCAGCGAAAAAGGGACAATAAAAAAACAATTTTGGAATAGTTTCGAAAAATTTCGGTGGGGATTTAACCACTATAAACCCACCGCCTTAAAACGGACATGTTCCAAAGATCAGATAAGGCAATGGAAAAGGTATTCGTTAAAAGTAAAGTAGTTCACCCTACCGCAAGATTCGTGAATCGGTCCAGCCAATCCTATTTTCTTTAGAAAAATAAAGAAAAAATTTATGCTGAGTTACGGAATTTTTATTAGGAAGAAATACTGCTGACGAGTGCAAAAAATTTTGTCTCCTTTTTTTTTTTTTTTTTTCTTTCTTTTAAGAAAATGCCTTTTGAAAGGTTCATGTTTTCTTGGAATCTTACGGACATAAAACGGAAAAGATTACTTTTGCACCAGCTGCACTTTTCATGCTAAACGGGTTTTTAAAAAAATAGTAATGCATTTTATTTCTCTCGCTCTATGATTATTCAATGAATTGATAAGTCACATTAGAAAACTTGATTTTACGAAAAGGTGGAAGATTTATAGAGTTACATCAATGTTTTGTTATAGCGTGCACTTAGAAGTCCTAAACGCAATAAGCATTATGATATGAGACGTAGTTTACTTTTTATTTAAAAATGCAATATAAAACTCAATGCAAAAGAAACTGTAAAATGTAATAAGCAGTTATTAATCTGTAAGATATTTTGCATAGTTAGATCAACCTATATAACTATAGTTGATTACATTCTTACATTATGTTAATTTAAAAACTTTTGAAAAGTTATCACGAGTTAAAAAAAAATGAAAGAATGAAAATACCTAGCATTCTATTTGAATGTATGTGCTACATAAAAAGGATGTGTTATCGATACATAAATTTTATTAAATGGGGTGGTTACCTTCAGTCAAAAGCACTAGTTTTAGTCAATGAAATGGAGAGATTGAGTTAAAATAATAATAATAATAATAATAATAATTACAAGATGGACCTAGAAAATACTTTCATTTTCCCAACAGTTATTTTTTAATTTTTTTTTTAAATGTCCGAGTTTTTAAACATGGTGTGGTCTTTATGACGTCAAAAATGATGCTCTTTGGAGCATCTTTCAACCACGTTTCCACGTTATGATAATCAAGAAGCGAATTGAATATTGCGCTCTATGCTTGCTATCAACCATATCGTTGCCAATACATGTGAGTAAAGATGCAAATTAAATATTTTGCACTGTGAATGGCAACACTGAATGTCATTTCATCATTTGTAGTGCCATCGGCAGAAGCCGTAAACAATGAAAGCGCTCCGATTTAAGTATTTTTTTTTTAATATTAAACTTGAAAAAAATATTTAAATAATGGTCAGATTCTATGTTTTTAAGCATGCTCTTTCAGAAAAAAATACTTTTAAAATTTTGGAAACGACCCCATTGTTATTTTTGACAACATTACTTGTTAAGTTATTTTTTAAAAATATTTTAGAGATTGTAATCCTGTTTCGTTAAGCAATGACGGCTCACAATATAAAAGCAAATAATTGTTCTTTATGCGATTCTCTCATGCGATTAACTGTAGACATTTTTTAACTGGTGCAGTTTTAAGCAAAAATTGGTCACATGAAAAAAAAAAAGAAGACAAAACTAAGTAAAAATATTCTTTGCTTCTTAGATCAACTAAATTCTTTGAAAAACCAGTTTAAAATATAAATCTTATGAGGAACACCTTACATTATAGATACGTATTTATGGTAGTGTGAAATTGAAAAAAAAAAAATACGAAATACAAAATGTAATTTAAGAAGTTACGATATCCATTTTTGAGCGAAGGCTGGAGACATAAAAATCACAAGACTTAAAGTCTTTAAATTAGTTCTTTTTATTTATTTATTTTTTAAACTTTGTTTCGATCGTAATCGTTAGTTTCAACAAACGTTTTACAGATATTAAATAGTACAGAGAGTCCCAACAAACGCAAACCATCTTCGAATGTTTGTAACTACCATACTTTTAGCCCGTTTTAAAGTTTTGAAATATTAAAATGATGGCCGTAGTCGAACAACTTTGAGTAAAGAAAATTCACTTTTAAATGCTACCGGAAAACTGAGAACATAAGGTGAGCATGAAAACAACTAATAAAGGTGCTTCAACGAGATATACTTACAAAACAATTATTTGTTTTGTGAACACGTTTAAGAAGATGGAACTGCTCAAATTTTTGACGAGAACCATTTTCAATGATTACAATAATCCACAGTCTCGTACGAGAAAAAAATATCATTAAAAAGCTTTTTCCATCTCTTGGAAATTATGTTTGGCAAGCACTTCAAAGTCTTTGAGTCTTCAAATAAAAGGGGAAATTTTTCACTTTTTTTTTTCATGGGGGCAAAGTGAAAAAAAAAATATTTTTCTAATGAAATATTTCCTATTTGATTATGAAACATTTTTGATCAAAAGAGTCAATAAACAAAATGTTGAAAGAATAAATAAAAAGACAATGAAACAATAAACAGATAATTAAGTGAATAAATCAATTAATATATGAAGAAAAATAAATGAGCGAGTAAAAGAATGAATGAATTGGAAAATAAGTGAATGAATGAATGAATAAATAAGTGAATAACTAAATGAAGAAATGTAAATGAATTAATTAATAAATGAAAATGAAAGTGATTTACATTAAATGATTGAGTGAGTAAATGAAACAAGCTATTTCACTTTGCCCCATCCACTTTGTCTCGCATGTACTTGACTAATTGTACAGTTTATTTAAAATACAAAAAAGCTTAATATTAACTAAAGTAACACTGCATTGAATATTAGGAGGCCTCAATTAATATTTAAAATGTCAACAACAAGAACCTTACAATTTTATAGTAACAAAAATAATTTTTGACTTACAGCAAAATATTACAACATGAGTACCGTTTTTTTTTTAAATTGCCTGTATTACCTACTGCTTTAATCTTCGGCGGTATTTTTTTTCCTGACTAGAATAGACTACAATGATACAATATAGTTAAAATAATGACAAGATAGGTGGAGCTAAAAGCAGAGTGAATGTTTCACCATTTCACTTTGCCCCGCTAGTTCACTTTGCCCCATGTTCCCCTACTCATATTCTAATGTCAAACAATTTCCTAAACTATCTGCCGTTTAGTTTCTGGAATGAGCGAGGTTTGCAATCGTTAATCAACAGAAAACAGTATTATGTTAGATTCAATGGAGTCCTCTAAAGTTAGGAAATCTTTTATTATTCGGAAAATTCGTTATTGTGTTTATCGTAAACAAACATCTATTCATAAAATGAATGGAAATGCTGCTTGCTTGCTTTTTGAAAGCAATTAAAATATTCTTGCGAATAGCTTAACAAAGCAGTGCACACTAAAGTTTTATTTACGTTTATCATCTTGAATTGGTTACGAATTTATCGAAACGAAGAGCTCTCTGAATGAACGACACAAACAATATGCCACGATTTTGACAATCGAACCGGAAAACAATGAAAATACATTTCCTTTAAAACTGTGTGCTAACAAAGCTGGTATAATATGTTATTCACAATTCTTGATTGGTAAAGGTAACATATTTTACTTATGAGCAAGGACGATCGCAACCAGTTCAAACAATATAAAAGTTTCATCAAAAATCAAAATTCATAATATCTTTATTGAACAAATTTAATTACTTTATTTAGGGAGAAAAACAAATGTCATTTTAGACAATAATGCTTGTAAATAGCAGAAAATGTCACGTACTATACTTGAATTTAAGATGCAACTTCTTATTATCATGTAAATAATGGCATCTTATTAACCATTAAAGCTAAGAGCAAATACTTCTGCTCCGTGTTTTGTCTCTTTGTTTAAAGAACTGATAAGAAAAGTATCAAAGTCCTTCGAATCTCAACCAATCAGAATCACCATTTATGATCGGTATTAACATGAAAACTTTTACGTCATTTTTTTGAGTAAATGAAATTTGAAATCCTACCTAAATAACATAATATTTAAGTAAAATAACTTCTTCATTAAAAAGAGTAGCATATGCACGCTATTTGTATACTTCAAAAAGCTTTAAAACGTCCAACCCCATTACTTTTTCATTCATTTAATTTATTAGTATCTATACACGACCTTTAGACATGTTGATAAATATTATAAGATAGTCACTAGAAACGGAACAGTACTCAAGAATATTTTCATAGTTCTAGCTGTTGAGTAAAAATTTTATAACGGATTCGAAATGCTCCGTTAAGAGTAGTTTCAGAATGTCCGAAAAGCAAATTTGAAACCAGATTTAAGTATACATCTTTATCTCTTGTAGCAACAAACGTTGATACTTTTAATTGAAGTTATTTTTCATTGATCTTTTAAGAAATAAAACCATTGAGTTATCAAATTAACAACTTTTTTTTCATAATCTTCGTTAAGGTATTTCACGATGTTCCCGATTTGGGTACTTCATTTGGTTTGGCGAATTGTTAAGCGGCTGTCTAGGCGAAATTAGAATACATGGTGACAAATACTCTCATTGCATACTGTCATTAAATGTTGCGAACTATAAAAATGTCCATTGAAAAATTCGATAAAATGTTTTTAATCGCCAAGATCAAAAATGCGCCAAATGATGTGCATCAAACAGAAAAGTATCCGCATTTCTAAGTAAGTTTGCTCAAAAAAAAGTAACTTTCAGTTTGAGATATAAATTCGCTTTTAATGTGTTCTATCTTTAATTAACGTTATCATCACTTATGTCATTTACTTCCAATTTTTTCAAATCGTATATATATATATAGTTAAGAGTTCCGGTGCAGCTTCACACTTTCTTGAAAGGACGACACGGTTCTTGAGAAAAAACACAGGAGATTTGTTTACGCTATGTACAGGAAAGATCGTTAACTGCTAAATTAATCATCAGCAATTGAGCAAATATCAATCAACACCGTAAACTCAACGGTTACACACGTATTTACATCCAAATAAGCAAAAATACAGCTCAAAAGGCTTCACAAAACAGAGCAATACATGCTCTCCAGCGTACCGCTACAACGATTCACATGCAAAAAACTTACTCGAGACCGACTTTTTATCATGCGGCACGGCTGTTTATAGACATCGAAAAGTTTCCACTATATTCCAAATGCTTCTCGTATTTTCTTTTCTTTCACAAATTTTATCATTCAGAAATGAGGGGAGCGTATACTTCAGCCGAATGTACGGGGGCTGTATATTCATGACAAGAAATTATTTACAGGTTCCGTTACTACAATAATTTTAGATGAAAGATAATTTCATAAACGCCAAATTTAGCTAGATTACGACAAATTATTCACAAAAATAATTACTTTTTACATAATTTGTAACATTATATATATATATATATATATATATATATATATATATATATATATATATATATATATATATATATATATATATATATATATATATATATAACTCTAGTGAGAAAGTCAAAATAACACTCAACACCACATCACGCTGGAAGTATTGAGGGATTCATCAGAGAGCAAGGAACTTCGATTACCGATCCACGATCACTTTCCACTCAGCTCCACAAACATAATAAAGCTATCGAATATAAATATCGGAAAGACTTCAGAAAATAGTTTAGATCAAAGTGTTATTTTTGTCTCGGGAGAGGGAAAGATAATAATCTAGAATCCCAGACTTCACGCGATCGATGTCAACATTTTATTACTATTTTTGACGTTTACAGCTCAATGCAGAAAAACAATTAGTTGTTTCAAATAGATTATGCTTTTCAGAAGTTTATCATAATGCGAATTCATGAAATAAATTATTCTCAGCTGGTTTATTTTCAGCTGCTTTTCTAAGCATATACTTCTAATGTTTTGTAATTTTCAGAAGTTTTATTCACGTCACAACTGACATAATTTTTCATATCGTCCCCACTCGACCATCTCCGATTTCATGAAATTTTATAGAGGCATAGAGATGCCTTTGAAACTAACCTATGCAAATTTTCAGCTGATCCAAATCCTGAGCATCTAGGTTCTCCGAAAAATGTGATCCAAAATGGCAAATCAGAGCTTTTTGTGCCAAATTACCATGTTCAGACTAAGTTTACAGAAAATTTTATCACACTGAAAGCCCGAAATTTTGGGCACTTAAAGTACGTTTGGCCGTTAATATATTCAAGAATTTTTGTGAATTTGAGTCCGTTAGATTTCGTGTAGCGTGCGGGTGTACTTGTGAAAAAGCGCGATGGGGAAAAATTTTCCTGGATTTTACGTTGTCATAAAATCTGAACAAAAATTATTCAAAAGCTCATGCTTGAGCTATAGCGCTTTGAAAATAGGCTATTTTTCACTTGAACGGTTTTGATAGCAACTTTGGATGTCAATATCTTTTAGAAAATAGATATTTAAACTCTGCAGCTGTAACCCATTAAAAACAAGTATTTTTACAATGCAATCGCAAAGTATGAGCTTTTGCTGAATTTTTGCTGAAAATTGGAAGCTAAAAATTTGCATAAGTTAGTTTCAAAAGGCCCATATGCCTCTATAAAACTTCATCGAAATCGGAGATGGTCGAGTGGGAACCCCTAGGTCACTTGACATGGAAAATGACTCGGAAAGGTTTTTAATGCGAATTATATTCACACATCTTGGTTTTTGAAAATTTAATTCGAAAACTTAAACTATTTACTATACGGATAAAAATAATAAAAATTAAATATTCAGTGCAGAACATAGCGCAGTTTTAATTTTTTAACTATGAATTTAAAGCAAAGAGCCTTATTTGTAGCATTTTATATCGAACTAGTAGTACCCGCACGGCTTTGACCGTAGTTGAAAATTAAAAGGTCATTTGGTTCGCCTGTGTATTTACAAATAATAGATGACGAATTTCTCACCAGTTTGTTATGTTCATTTGCTCGCCAATGTTACGGTTCCACGTTATGATAATTTCGTAATTTACTCTTCCACATTGTGATAATTTGCTCTGTAAAATTTTCTTAAAATTCGAATAAAAAAAGAACAAAATCGAATTTTCGAAAAATCGTTAAAAGGTGCACACCCCCATGCTACAAACTAACTTTGTGCCAAATTTCATGAAAATCGGCCGAACGGTCTAGGCGCTATGCACGTCACATACATCCAAGAGAGACAGAGATCCAGACTTTTATTTTTAGTATTAGTAAAGAAGATAATTGAATTCAGCGAACAATAAAGCAAATTCTAAGTAATGGTCGTTTTCATAATTAGATGTCATTTACAGTCTAAGGGCATGGTGTCAAGAAAACCAGTAAAATATAAATGCAATTAAATTTCGCACTATTCAGAGATAAACCTTGCGATTTTGACAGAAGTTACGCCTGAAAAGCTCCTAATACATCTTTCTAAGACGAGTTTTAATATTTTTTTGACATTCTCCTTTATCTTTTGTCACTGGTCTGGCTTTCATTAAAAACATCAAAGACTTCAAGACCTTGACTGACAGATGTGTAAAATTGTTTATAGAACTTTATATTTCTAAAAACCAAAACTTATTAGAATTTTCATTTGATTTTTTGAGACTTCAAGACGTTGACTGACAGATGTGTAGAACTGTTTATAGAACTTTATATTTCTAAAAACCAAAACTTAGGAGAATTTTCATTTGATTTTTCGAAAGACATCAAGACCTTGATTGACAGATGTGTAGAATTGTTTATAGAACTTTATATTTCTAAAAACCAAAACTTAGGAGAATTTTCATTTGATTTTTTGAGACTTCAAGACATTGACTGACAGATGTGTAGAACTGTTTATAGAACTTTATATTTCTAAAAACCAAAACTTAGGAGAATTTTCATTTGATTTTTTTGAAGGACTTCAAGACCTTGATTGACAGATGTGTAGAATTGTTTATAGAACTTTATATTTCTAAAAACCAAAACTTAGGAGAATTTTCATTTGATTTTTCGAAAGACTTCAAGACCTTGATTGACAGATGTGTAGAATTGTTTATAGAACTTTATATTTCTAAAAACCAAAAACCTTTTTAGAATTTTCATTTGATTTTTTGAAAGACTTCAAGACCTTGATTGATAGATGTGTAGAATTGTTTATAGAACTTTACATTTCTAAAAACCAAAACTTATGAGAATTTTCATTTGATTTTTCGAAAGACTTCAAGACCTTGATTGACAGATGTGCAGAATTGTTTATAGAACTTTATACTTCTAAAAACCAAAACTTAGGAGAATTTTCATTTGATTTTTTTCAAGTAACAGATTAAAACATGTTAGTCTGCGTTTAGTCCGTGTTTCGGCGTTAAAATGAACGCCTTTTTCAATGCAAAAGAAATGAACTTACTGATAAATGTTGAATGTCTTTTCATCCATTAAGCTCATTTCTATTGCAATGAAGAAGACTTCCTTGCAGCGCCGAAACACGTGTCTGCAGTAATCTGCAATTTGTGCTATTTGACGTTGTTATTTCTTTTTTTTACTTTGTGATTTATCAAAAGTAATTTTTGCTATTTTGTGTGATAAAGTTTTGTAATTAAGATTTTAAGGATAAATAGAGATCTGCTGATATCCAGTGATACCTATTTAATTAAAATAAGCCGTCTTTTGATTTTAAATGTTTTAATATTATTTGTGAAGTGTACGCGGGACAAAGCGAGTGTGTCAAAATGAAAGAGTTCATTTTTTTCAAAAGATCACTTACATATCCATTCATTTGCATTCTTTAATTTATTAATTTACTCGTTAATTCATTCATTAGCTTATTTGCTTATTTATACACTTTTTAATTCACTCATTTTTTTACTTCCTTTTACAAAAAAGGAAGTATTGTATTCGCAAAAAGATTTTCACCCAAAAATCGGCCTTAATTTCCATTTTGCTCACCCCCAAATGAATGTTGAGTTTTTTTTTTTCAACCCGACCACACGTGGATATGTGCCTAGGAACGTACAGACACCCGAAATATCCATTTTGACGATCCCCGAGTTAATTACAACGAGTTTTCTCGTGACGTCTGTATGTACGTATGTATGTGCGTATGTGCGTATGTATGTCGCATAACTCAAGAACGGAATGTCCTAGAAATTTGAAATTTGGTACGTAGACTCCTAGTAGTTTTGCACCTTCGTTTTTGGTTGCATTCGTATGCTCCAAAGGGGGTCTTTTGCTCCTTTTTGGGAGGAAATCATTGTTAATTTTGGTGTAAACTCACGTGGTGTTATAATTTGGCGGACACTTGGCGATATATCGCCAGTCTTTTGGTCGCCAAGTTTTATCGCCAACTTGGCGACAAATTTGGCTTTTTAAAAAAAATTTTTTAAACTGGTTTCAGTTTGGCCGCTGTTGGTGATATTTAGAAAGTAAACTATTGAATCATATTAAAACTGCCAATAAGGAGAAAATGACATTAAATTGGAGTAAAAGGAAGTCATGTGATGCACACATCAGCTCGTTTTCTCATGTTGTAATTATTTTTTTATTCGTTTATTGTTTCACTATTTATTCATTTACTCATCCATTTATTTGTTCATTCATTCATCTGATTAAAAAGCATTTATAACAACCAAAAAGAAAATATTTTATTAGAAAAATACTTTATTTTTTACTTTGTACTATATTCCTTTACTTATTTTTCTTTTTTTTTACTTTTTCCAAAAGTAAGCGTAATATTGCGGAAGAAATATATACAATTATATTAGTTATTGATTTAACCTCAGTGTTAGATTGATGCAATATCTGCAGAACTATTCGATTAGGATGCGTAGTGCGTGCGTTACGGCCGCGCAACTACTTCCATGGGATATGTGTCGATAACCGAGGATCATGAACGCGAGAAGGGTCTGATAGATGATGCAGATTTTTCAACGATTTTGAAGGAATAAATATCATCATTTATCAAAAGAGCTTATTTCTCAATGGAAGCACTTGAGTAATGAAATATATATTTACAAAATGAAAAGGAACACGAAGTCTTGAATATGAAATGAAATACTCTTCCTTTTTACTTCCTTTTATAAAAAAGGAAGTATTGCATTCGCAAAAAAAAAATTCACGCAGAAATCGGCCTTAATTTCCATTTTCTCACCCCCGAATGAATGTTGAGTTTTTTTTTCGACCCGACCACACGTGGATATATACCTAGGAACCTACAGACACCCGAAATATCCATTTTGACGGCCCCCGAATTAATTACAACGAATTTTCTCATGACGTCCGTATATACGTATGTATGTGCGTATGTATCTCGCATAACTCAAAAATGGTATGTCCTAGAAAGTTGAAGTTTGGTATGTAGACTCCTAGTGGGGTCTAGATGTGCTGTGCACCTTCCCTTTTGGTTGCATTCGGATGTTCCTAAGGGGGTCTTTTGCCCTTTTCTGGGGGGAAATCATTGTTAATTTCGATGTAAACTCAAGTGGTGTTATAATTTGTCGGACACTTGGCGATATATCGCCAGTCTTTTGGTCGCCAAGTTTTGTCGCGAACTTTAATGTAAGTAAACGTAAGTGTGACATTCTTTATTTTTACTAAATGGTAAAGACTGACTAATAAATAAACACCTAAGCTCAAAAATAATATCACAAAGATAAGTTGCGTAAATTTTCAGAGAACTGAAGAAAAGTGGTTTAGGGTTACAAGGAGCCTTTTGTCCATTGCAAACGAATTAAGCTTATCTTTTCATACTAAAGCTCATTTCTGTTGCATTCAAAAAGGATTTGTATCATTTGCAGATAATACTTAGCGCGAAAATGGTATAATTTATATAACAAAATGAAAATGTTTACGTGACAAATGATTAACATATTTAACAATTTCACAAAATTTAAAAACTGGGGAATTTTTTAAACCTTCAGCTCTTGCACCATTTAATTTCAATATCACACTGCTATGGCTCAATTCTAAAACTAGATTAAAAATTACCTATCAGAAACCAAAGTAAAGGCTTCTCTTGCTTAACAGTGTCGCAAAATATATCATAATAAAAATAATTAAAAAATATGTACTAAGTGTTATTATTTTTTCAATTTTATGTACAGGAATAGTACTTAAGAATAATCAGTTTAAAAAAAAAAAAGAAAGATTTTCAAAACTTAAGATAGTTGATGCACGAAATTACAGGAAAAGTTTTTTTTTTTCTTTTAATTTACAATTCGTCGCAAAAAAGACGAATGGGCGTAGCTCATAAAAATCAAAAAATGAGTTATGACTACCTCAGAAATGTCCAAAGTCGATTTTATAATATGACCAATGGGCATATCTCTACAATAAATACACTCTATAACAAAAAAACTCGACGCACCAAGAAGGAGTGATCCGATTGAGACGAAAATTGGTGGGTTGGAAGACAATGCACAGAATAGTAAATGATTAAATTCTCAGAACAATTAAGTAATTTACGTCAGAGTTACAGTAACAAGTTCAATAAGGTATTGACCCGCCTCTAGCCTGGATACATGCTGAAGTACGGCGTGACAAACACCAATAAAGCTCCCGGAGGGTGTCCTGCGGTATTTCCGGCCAAATTTGCTCCAATTGTCGGACAAGGTTGTCAACATTCCTTGCCAGATGCAATCGCCATCCCATCATATCCCAGGCATGCTCGATGGGAGAGCGATCTGGCTAGCCACAGAAGAGTTTGACAAGCTTGCAGACAGTTCATAGCAGCACGTGACGTATGTTATCTGGCATTGTTTTGCTGAAACCCAGCTGAGGGTACTGCAAAAGGAACAGCAGAAAAACAGGTCTTAGGATGTCGTCAACGTACCACTGTGGAGTAAGTGTTCCTCTAATTACGACCAAAGGGGTGCGGTTATCAAAGGAAATGGCACCCCAGACCATTATGCCTTGTTGAGGGCCAGTGTGGCGTGCAAAAGTGAAACCAGGATCCTCCTTCTGCCCTGGGTGTTTCCAAACACGTCTTCGATGATCGTCATGACACAGTTGGAAGCGGGATTCGTCGCTAAAGACTATACATTCCCAGTCGGCACCATTCCAACCTGATCGAGCCATGCACCACTGTAATCTGGCTCAGCAGTGTGTAGGCGTCAGTGGTAGGTGGTGTAACGGTCAGCGCGTGCGTAGATTTCGTTTGCAACCCCTCTTGTAGAAGTTGGTTTGTAGCGCCAGCAGAGTACAACTCAACTCGACTCGCCAGTGTTGACGTTTTAAAAAGCCTGCACGCGGCAGTCGGCAGCTACTCATTTTTTCTCTTGACTTGTCATGCTGTAGTTTTACCTTTGATGTCTTTTACTTGTTTTTAGTTCTTTACAATGCTCGTACTTGTTTAGTGTTTTAAGATATTAAATTGGTTCTTGTTAAACGAATGCTATGTGCTCCTTTTTCCGACTCTGCACGTTGTCCCAACCGTCTGTAAATAGTCATGATGGATACTGGTGTTTGGGTCGAATGTCTGATGGTTCATAGAGATGAAGAATGCGCTGTGACAGCTGATCGGACAATCACTCTGTCATCACGATCTGTTGTGACCCCAGGTCGAACGCTACCATCCTGACCCTGCCATTTTCCACCCATCCTTGCCAGCATTTTCAAATCGCCACATCGCTTCGACTCAAATGACGAGCGATTCTCCGATTTGACCAACCGGCCTCTTTCAATCCAATGATACGACCTCTTTTAAACTCTGACAGTTGCTCGTAATGAGCACGAACCATGCGGCGAAGCATTTTTAAGTTGTTGAAAGGTAACCTGAATCGCAATCAAACTGAAAGTTTTATCAACTGTTGAAGAACTGCTCTTTATACACATCTGCTACATGCAGTTTCGATGCACTGGAGATCAAACTATTCATTCATTGGACACCAAATTTTAATCATTTGCATATCTGGTCAAAACAATCATGCATACAAAATTTCAAAGCAGTCGGATGATTGCTTCTTGGTGCATCGATTTTTTTTGTTATAGAGTGTAGTAAAAAAGTTAGTCCTTCACACTGGTATATGTTCTCAAGCGATACATTAATTGGAAATATTTAAATCGGTTTTCTGCAAAACGCTTAAAAGTGAGATACGCCCATCCGTCTTTTTAGCGACGAACTGTTTCAAGTTTGATGCTTTTTTTTACACGGTAAGCATCTAATCTGTATTCCAGTATCTTCCGCACTTTTTCAGCAATTATCACACGGCAGATGGTTCGCAACGCTCCACTATTGGGCTCTTGTAGTTCTTATAGTATTTTCGACATTTATAGTTGATAAACAGTGCCTTTACTAACCCCATACAAAAAATACTCTAACGAACTGGATTACAAAATAGATGTTTGCCGTTTAATGAAATCCCCACATATTTAATATTTGTATTTGTAAAAAAAAAAGGGGGGGGGAAAGGTTTTTTTTTCTTTTAATTTCGTATATCCATAATTTAAATATATATTTTTACTACCAGTGATTTTAGGATAGCAAACCCTGTATATTATTCATAATTGTATCTTTAAAAAAAAAATCAGCCCATTTTTCTATGTTTTGTGTTATTTATCATCAACTGTTTTCAAATATATTTTTTGAAACATAAATCATCTTAAGACAAAACAACGTAAGTAGAGGCACAAATTTGTAAATTACAGCAGACACATGTTTCGGCGTTACAGGGAACGCCTTTTTCAATGCAAAAAATAATGAGCTTATGGATGAAAAGACATCCGACAAAAGTTGTTTACAAATTTGTGCTTCTACTTACGTTGCTTTGTCTTACTTTACCGTTCAGCACAAAGGTATTTATTTATCATAAATCATCTTGCCGTGTTTTTATTGGTTGTATTATTTTACTTTATTAAATTTTATTAATGAATGTATAATATGTACTCGTATAGTGCGAATATACACTAATACTTTACGCAATGAATTAAATTTAAATCTAAGCAAGGTATGAAGTCATTCCTTTGTCTCTCTTACTCAAATTAAAATCATTTATTTACTGAAAGGAAAAAATGTTGAGACTAGTTCGTCAAGTCCATTAAAATAGTGTAATATTTCATACTTCAAACAGAGTACGTAGAATTTGGCCTTCAGACAATCTGAGAAAGATGTTTACATTGGGAAATTGCTAATTTATCTGTGCAAATAAAATTTAGTGTAGGAAAGATAAAATTCAGTTTACATACGGAGGAAGTTAAAATAAGACAAAAATTTCTGGGCGGTCATTCCAAGCTCGTCAGCTTGCGAGATCGAGATTCTCGCTCACGTGATATGTTGTGACGTAGAAATGTCCCAAAGTAGTATTCTAATCTACTCGAACCTAGCCGCAAGCTACGTTAGAGTAGATTAAAATGCTACTTTGTGACATTTCTACTTCACAACCAATCACGTGAGCGAAAATCTCGATCTGGCAAGCTAACGAGCTTGGAATGACCACCCTGATTTCAATAAACGAAACGTGTGAGTCTGAAGTAAAAATAAGAATAAAAGAAAGAGTCATTTTCGCCCATTTTTAATTATTAATAGAAGATAATAAATTAAAAAAAGTGAAGTAATTTGTGTAAAAATTTTCTTCTTTTATGCATATCAATCAATGTGTGGAGGATGTAGGGCAAGGTGAAATAGTTTTTAAGATTACTTACTTTTTCCAAAATGAAAAACATTGGAAATCGTTTTGAAATTTTATAATAAAACTTGCATTGAAAATTATTTTTTATTTTTGACATGTTTGTACCTTCAAAAAAAGATGCAAATGTTTTCCTTCTCTTTTTTTGGGGGCAAAGTAAAAAATAAAATAGTTTTCTAATGATTTTTTTTTTTTCGATTGTTAAAGATATTTTTGATCAAATAAATGAGTAAATAAAAGATCTATTTCAAAAATGAAATAATAAATGAATAAATATAGATAAACAGATGAATACATGAGAAAACTAAATGAATGAATAAAATATTAAATTAATAAAAACAAAACGGGGAAATGAATAAATAAGGGAATTTTTAAAAAGAATGTAAAAAAAACAATTAATGAATGCGTAAGTTCTTTTATAAAAGATTGAATAAGTAAATGAAATGGATTATTTCATTTTGCCCCATCCACTTGTCCCCGCATGAACTTGACTAACTGTACAAAGCATTTGAAATACAAATAAGCTTAATATCAAACAAATAAATACTGCGCCGAATCTTAGTAGGTCTCAATAAATATAAAAAAGGATAATAATAACTTTATCATTTAGTTATAACAAAAGTATTTTTGACTTACAATGTCTTATTTTAATGTGAGTATCAGTTTTTTTAACATTGCTTGTGTAAACATATTCTTTGGTTTTCAGAGGTAACCTTTAAATGATACGTATACACTACATGCGTTACTAAATAGTTAAAACATTACTAGGCAGGTGGCGCTAAAAAAAGCGTAAATATTTCACCATTTCACTTTGCCCACACTTTGACTTTGCTCCACATTTCCCTACCTATTTCTAATAACGAAATTAAAAACAAAACCATTTTGTTTTTAAAATATAAAAGAAAAAATTCAAAGCAAAGATCCACTTTATAATTGTAAACTTCACTATTCTTTAACATTGTATGCTTATAAATATGTTTTTACGGAAAATAATAATGTGGGAAGTCTGGGATTAAACTTCTGCTCCGTGAGTTTTCAAACACTCAGCATGAATTATTTAGTCGATAACATAAATAAATACCTTTGTGCTGAAAAGTAAAGTAAGAAATAATGACTTCAAAAAAAAACAATTTCAGATTACTTCAGACACGTGTTTCGGCATTACAAGGAACGCCTTTTTCAATGCAAAAGAAATGAGCTGATGGATGAAAAAACATCCGACAAAAGGAATTAAAAAAGGCGTTCCTTGCGACGCCGAAACACATATCTGCAGTAATCTGCAACTAGTGCTTTTTGACGTTGTTATTTCTTACTTTACTTTATCTAGATCGATGTTCAATTGCTTAAAGAACTGAGTAACAAAATTAAGTTAATTTCCCAACTTTAAAAATGTTTTTCTTTTTCTTTTTTTTTTTTTGTAAAGAGTAGAAAAAAATGTGTAATTTTCAAGAATACACAGCAATTAAGAGATCAAAAAACATGTGCATGCATTCCCGAAAAACTTACACACACATCAGGGCCGTAACCAGACTTTTGTTTCAGAGGGGTTTTACCAAACAAATTTTCGAAACATTTATGTGGTCTATCAAAGTTGGTTTCATGTATATACTATTGACTTTTGTTACAACAGAGTACCTAAATGGAGGGAGGGGATGATCTTACAAAATACCATATTTCTGCATAATAAATAAATTTCTCAATAACTACCATAAACACGCAATGAGTTTGTACAATTTTTCAGGCAATACTAATTTCATTTCACAAATAAAATTGAAATAATTATAATGCCAACAATATTATTTTTGTCACAAAAATATAAATAAATAAATAAAATATATAAATAATGGGAAGCATTTCTTTAGATGAAAAATTTCGGAGGGGGTTTGAACCCTATAAACCACACCCTTGCAAACGGCCCTGACACACATGTATACTACAAGAAGTTTTAAATCTACCTGTCTCTTAAAATACGATGTCGTCAGAAATGATTGATGAACCAAATAGCTTTCATTTTACTTTTCTTGAAATATGCTATAATAAAAATATTTTAGCATTAAGTAGTGTCAACGGGAAAAATAACTTTCTTTTTTTTTTTTCTTTTTTCAATTCAGCGAAAAAAGAAATAAATTTTACTGCTTAGATGACGGGAGGCCATCATTTTACTTCTTTAATATATCCCTCTTCGCTCCCTTTTCTTTCTTATCAACTCTTACGGGAATTGCTCGCATAAAAAAAGAAGGGAAAGTGATCTTGGGTTGAAACACTGTATAAAGCAATGGTAAAGAAAGTTTCTCCATTCGATAAGAGACCTTGGCCATCGATCGACATTCAATGGCTTGGTTTTATTTAGCGCCTCTCAGTGAGTGCTTTAAGTTGGCGAAAATCCCAAAAAGACATTTTCTTTGATGATTTAACGATGAAGAAATCGAATATGTTTTCATGAAGTCCCTCGTATAACAGGGTACTTGTACAACACGGTTTCGATGTTACACGGTACCAAAGTTGCGATTATTATAACACGGTTTCGATATTACACGGCACCAAATTTGCGATTATTATGACACGGTTATGTTATTACACGGTACCAAATTTGCGATTATTATAACACGGTTTTGTTATCACACGGTACCAAATTTGCGATTATTATAACACGGTTTTGAAATTACACGGTACCAAATCTGCGATTATTATAACACGGTTTCGATATTACACGGTGCGAAACTTGAATGTAATACGTCATGGTTTTGATGGTTTGAAACACGAAAGTTACGTTTAAAAAAGATGGAATTCAATACATTCTGTTAATGCTTAATAATAACTCTAATAAGTTTTGACTTTGTTCTTATGAAACTTGGTTTCAATATAACACGGTACACATCCCTTGATTCACATCATTTCTAAGTCTCGTATAACATAGTTTGATATAACACTATGGGGTAGACCGGGGCATGTTTACTCATGGGGCGCTTTTACGCAGTGCCCTTTTATCAAAACGAATTATAACTGGAGAGCCAACATTCATAACAGATTGATGTAATTGCCTAGCAAATATTCTCACAAGTTTTTGAGCATTAGTCGAGCTTTGGTCCAGCATGCAGAAAGAATAATCTGTTTTTTACCAAGTTAAGTAAATTTTATGTTGAACGTTTTGAAGCTTATTGCGAATAAATAATACTTAGTTAAGAAAAAACAAATGTATAAAAATTAACAGAATTTTATCGTTTTTTGAGAATTATAAATGTATGAACTGAAATGTTAATGAATCTTTTTGCACGTTAAAAATAAATCCAAACTTGGCGACGGAGCAAGTTTAAGGGTTGAACATCGGAGCAACTTTACAATCGTTCTTACTGTGTCTTACTTAAATGTGCCCCTGACATTTTTTTTCCAACTCTTAAACATTTTTAGTATTTTCCGGCCATTTAGTTTTGAAAATTACCATTTCATTTTAATTAAGTTACACATTCGTAATCTCATAGCTTACAATCATGTAGTGCTGTCTTCATAACTTTTCAGCTTGACCTTTATACACTACTAGCATTCCCGTACCCGGCATTGCTCGGGTAATGGAATTAGAAGAGGTTAACAGTGCTTGGTGCACCTAGTTTCGAAAATCCCCTATAATAATTACTTATTACCTATAACGTTTTCTAATTTGGGGAGGATCCCGGGGCCCCTGGGCTCCTTATATATATGCCCTTGTCCTTAACCGATCTTTAACTGTTACTAACGATCCTTTTAAAGTACTGATTATCTTTGCAAACACAGGCCATCTACATTTTATTGTTATACCTATGTTTAAGCAAGAACTTCTTTGTATACAACATTTTTAGTTTTTTTTTTTTTTTTTCTGGTGCTAAAATTATTAAGCTGCTTGATGAACTGACTTTGGAGCAAGCTACATAACATTGGCCGTGTGAAAAAAAGTCTTCTCTTAAATCGATCCCTGCTACTTTTAATGTCTGTCCTTGTGACTTATTAATGGTTATTGCAAAGCAAACTTTAACAGGAAACTGCACTCTTCTAAATTCAAAAGGATAGTCCGCCTGTGATGATGTTCTTAAAAACTTTGTTTCTAGTTTTGAAAAAATGAAAGCAAAAGACAGAAATATTATGATTTGACTTGAGAAAAGCCTCGAAGAACCACGTGAGAAACAAAAACAATATCAAATTTATAGTTCGCTACGACCAAAAGTTGAGATGAAGTACTGAATAATGATTTGAATGGAGGAAAGCCTTCGAAAATAAGGGATTTGAATTTCAATGACAGGTTTTAATTTCGCAGAAATTAAGGGGTTTTAATTAATTTCTCCCGAACTAATTGAGATTTCGAAAAATCCTTTCTTAGTCGTTACTTTCGTAATCATGCGGACATGTCTGCCAAATTTCAAGTCTGAAGCTTCAGCGGTTTCGACTGTGCGTTGATATATATATATATATATATATATATATATATATGTTATGTCAGGACATTGATTTTTATATATTAAAATTATTGCGCTCCTTACCCTAAAACAGAGTACCTCAGACACGGGGCTAAGTGTTACAATCGACTGATTTAATTAATGTGCAATTTAAATTAAGTAGTTGCCAATAATGTTCATGTTTAAATAGTGTTAATTAAAGAGATATTGTTATAGTTTATATCTCTGCCGAAAGCTAATTATTATAGCAATATTTTCGACTCTATATTCTAGTTTGTTTTTTTTTGTAACATTGTACTCCACCGTATCTTATAATTTTCGTTTTTTAACAAGAAACTAAAAAAGCGTGATTAACTTCTTAATTAGTTGCCTTAAATTTCTGCTATTTGTTGGTGAAGAATCCTTGCAAAAATGTAAATTGACAGCACTCCTTTGTTTTTTACATTGAAGTTATTTGTTTGCTCAATAATTTTTTCTACTAAACATCCAAAGAGAATTTTTTACTTTTTAATAAACATTTTTTTTAAATGAGTGCTTTTTTTTTTAAGTTTTTTTAAACATTTTATTTTTGAGCATTTCCCACTTTTTAACCGATTTCAAAAAGGAGGCGGTTATCAGTAATACCGTATTTATGTGTTTTTTTTTTTTTTGTCCACTCACGTCGTCTCACCTAGTGAGCCGATTTTGACGATTCTTTTTTTTAATAGATAGGGTATGGCTCAACTTAGGTCCCATTACTTTGTTTGACCATATTTGTTCTTTCGAAAAAAAGTTATGGACAAAAAACAGTAAATTTCAGGCAATTTCCCTATAAAATGATTAAATATAAAACCCATTGTTACAAAAGTTTGGTGCCATACAACAGTTGTTTTAATAGAAATTGTACTGATAATTTTAAATGGAGGCTTCTCTGAAGCAAGCATTTAGTTTCTTCATTGTCAAGGCCCTATAGTGGGGGTAAACCTACCTGGAAGCGAGGTAATGCAGTGAGTGATTAGGATCTGCTCAGCCTTCCCAGTGCTACCAGGTTAGGTTTGCATCAACTAAATATATATATATATAGTAGTATTTTTATCGTTATCATCTATGCCAATAACAGATGATCGTGGCTACGTAAGGAGATACAGGATTGCATCACAAGCAACTTGTATGCTGTGAAATATAAATTACTCAGGGACAACGTAATATTTAAATAGCTATAATTAAATTAACACACAAATGAATTCCAGAAATTAACAAAGATGAATTTTTAGTGCCGAACGCTTATAGTTTAAAGCGTGTTCATAGTTCTTTTTTAATTTGGAATATTTTTATGAAAAAAATAAGGTGAAGTTTCGTGATGGTAACTTCTTACTATTTCTGAAATACATTTACACTAAAAAGAGTAAAAAAAAAAATTTTGGAAAAAAAAATAGAACCGACTTCAAAATTGCTCTAAAAAGTGAAAAATAATTTTATTCTTTAAACACCAGCGATAATACTTTTAAACATAATTTTTGAAGTTGGCGCAAAAGCGAGCCATATAACTCGATTATAAATTTAACCGGGCTCAGTTTCTTCACTGCCACATACATTATGCATATGTGAGTAACTATGAAAATGCTTCGTTCCTAACTTTGGATGATTTTCTGAAAAATATATGAACGAAGCATGGTTACATTGGATTTCACTTTCAGTTTTTGCGCCAACTTCAAAAATTATGTTTAAAAGTATTATCGCTGGTGTTTAAAGAATAAAATTATTTTTCACTTTTTAGAGCAATTTTGAAGTCGGTTCTATTTTTTTTCCAATTTTTTTTTTATCAAGAATCAACTACCGATGTCAAAATGAAAAGACTAAAATTTGCAAGATGCCTTTGTTTTCATTAGTACAGTAGACCCTAGTTTAATGCGGGGGTTACGTTCCTCGGAAATGCCGTGTAAATTAAGATTTAATATTAATATTAAAACAGGGGTTAGTTTCCGTAGATTAAAAAAAAAATCATTCTAGTGATGACTAAAAATATATAGTAAGTTTAATGTGTACTTATATCGATTTCTATGCACAACACGCATAAAGAAAACACAAATTAATTCAGTGTTTATGAAAAGGAGCTGGCTATGATAGTCTTTTGGCAGTCATGAAAAATTTTTCTCTGTAACTCTTTGCAGAGCATTAACGCATCCATGATCACTTGCATCATTTCCATGATAGAATCTTCCTTCACTAACAAATCAGAAAAATCATTTCTACTGTCTAGGAATGGCTCAAAATTTTCAATGTGAACGTTTTTGGTTGAGTGTCACCGGTGTCGGCATCCTCGTTGGTTTTTGAATCCTTTGTCACTCCTAAAAGCTCTTCTTGCAGTGAGTTCTGAACTGTGTGAGTTTAATAACTTTACTTCTGGAAAGAGCTCTGGAACCAATCGCATAAAATGTCTCCAGTGGTCCAAGCTAAATTATTAGCACGCCAAAATGCAGTTTATTACTCGCACTTGTAATCTGAAGGAGTTTGGATTTTGAAAGAGGGGAAATTTTTATCCGTTTGCATTTTCACATCCGCGTAAAACCGAAACTCATCCGCGTAAAATAAAATGAAGGTGTCAAATCTTAAACAGCGTATAATCGAAACCGCATAAACTAAACCCGCGTAAAAAGAGGGTCTACTGTACACTGTAAAAAAAAAAACTGTAAATTTTGAAGAAGTTATCCGTATTTTTTACAGAAAAAAACTGTTCGTAATAAAATACAGGATTTCTCTGTTTTTTTGAATCTGTAACCGGTTATAAGCGTTAACTGTTACCATCGCCTCACCCAGGGCCGTCGCTAGCTAAAATATCTGGGGGGGGGGGGGGGTGTTGACAATTGGCGGCCCTCGTCGATCATTTAAAGGCGTCTATTGCCCCCCTTCCCCCAGGTATTGAAAAATTAATGTTTTTGCATATAAGTGTGTGTGGTTTTTGTTGTTTTTCGATAAAATTTGCATTGAGTATATACCCTTTATCCCCAACTCCTGGAAAAATTTAAACTGATGGACTGGGCGGCCCTAAAAAGCTCTACTGTTTTCAAGTATATGCAAAAATAAAAAATTCAACTGAAATGAAGGACTATTTGTACAAATATCATGTAAATGCAAGAAGTTCAAAAATTAGTTTGTTAAAATCTTACCCTTTGGCGATTTGTCCTGAGTATATCCTAGAATAATCAACATATTGACAATCATGAGGCAGCATCTTTTTTTATCCTTTTGGGTTTTTTTTTTTTTTTTTTTTTCGGCGATCTTTCATTGAGATTGCATGCCGTAAAGGAGTGAAAAGCTTTAAAGGAAATGCAGATAAAAGTTCAATCGTTAAAAATGTTTTCGAAACGTAGATCCTATTATTAATGCCCCCCCCCCTATTAATTTATAAATAAAACAAATCTGTATTAATAATAATTTAATCCTAATTTTAACTAATTAAGATTAACAAAGCATTTTTTTCTCGATACAATCCTCCACATACATACACTTTTTGTACGATTGAACTTGGAAAGAGGGGAGTGTCAGGAAAGGACGATCTTAAATGCGATATAGAATACTCAGCTTGAGGGGGTCCGGGGGTTTCTCCCCCGTGAAAAATTTGGAAAAATAGATGTAAAATCCTGCGTTTTGAGGCCTTATCCAGCATAATTCGAATTAGAAAAATATCAATAAAAAATAGACAAGTCATAACTTTTTACAAGTTTCACACTTTTTTTTTTGCAAATTAAGAAAGTGCAAAATAATTTTTTTTTTGGTTCGGCAAATCGTTGACATTGATCGAGAGAGACGAGAATGGACAACGTATCGTCACTTGCTCACGTCGGCCTTTGGTAGAGTTAATTTTTGATCATCCCCTTTAACCAAACGACAAACAAAATAACTAGTAAAAAATAAATAAAATTCTTAAAAGTAATGGTGTGGAGATTCAAAAAGTAGGTAACGAGAGAGTAAATCCTTGACATTCAAACAATTAAAAGTTTATACACTAGATAAGAAATAAAATTGAAGCACTTTTCAAGTACAATGAAAGCTGTGTAAGTTGATCACTTGCGGTGCAGTACTTTGGTGGTCAACTTATAAAGGGTGGTAATGATTTATTTATTTATTTTTGATTTATTTATTTATTTATTTATTTTTTGTCTTTTCTTGCACCATGGACCATGTATTCATTTCCGGAATAATTGGCACTTACTCTTTCTGTTCAACTCACTTTTGTTGTTCAACATTACTTTGAAACAATAATTAAAAATGTTATTCAATAATTTTTGTTTTTTTCCCTCGTTTTTTACTAAATTAGACACTGTAGTTTTAGAAAATTCGAAAGTGTCAGCTAATTTTCTCCGACTTTCTACCTTTTCAATTAATTTCAATATTTCATACTCTTTATCAATCTCAAGTTCAACTAACTTTCTTTTTGAAGCTATTTCAAGTAAAACTTTTACAAAGAGCAACAAGCTGAACTCTCCTAGTTCATAAAGGCAGTTGAAAATGAACTGGAAGAAAATACTTTGTACTTTTTCTACAGACACCTGCTTTCTGTTTTCATTGAACAGAGAATACAAAAGGCAATCTCAAAAAGAACAACAAAAGAAAAACAAGTTCGGAGAATAAAGAGCAGCATGAGCTTTATGCTGCTGTTTTATTTAGTTGGTAAAATGTTGGTCGAAAGCATCAAAATAATTCTTGGAAAGCTTTAAAAAATAATGATGATAAAATAAAATAATTTGCTTGTTTAAAAAAATTAACCAAGTGGTCAGCTTACAAAGGGTTTTTTTACAATACTCCAAAACAAATTTGGTGTACATAAGTGGTCAAGATAGGCAGGTGGTCAACTTACAAAAGTGGTCAACTTTACAGGTTTTACTGAACACTCAAAGACTAATTTAATTATTTTCAAGGACTCTGGTATAAATAAATTTATTTAAAGCACTTTAAAGTCTCTAATCGTTCTAAACTTGTAAGAAACTTTCAGTTTTTGTTTTTTCAAAAACTGTAGATTTCTTATTCCAAGATATTTATTGTAAGTCAGCGCGGAATCCACTAGCGGTGGGTCCCTGTGCGGACGACCCTGGAGTCGCCCCTATCCATTAATTACCAGCTGAATACATCTTATTTCAATACAGAGCAAACTTCTGCCAGAACAGTCTAACAGCCAAAATGTCTGCCAACAAATGATCGAATTCTAAATGGATAGGGGAGGGCAGCTTTTTTTCACCGAGACCAACTGAGCTTGAACTCGGGCATGCGACATGGGTCATGGCAATAGTTCACTACTTCTCTTGTGATATATGACAAATCTAAGGATTCGCGCTGAAAGGTAGGTGGAGTAGGGAGTTGGTGGAGAAAAAGTACTATCTCGTGAAATTTTCTCTACATATGATTTTTTTTTAATTGAAAATTTAGATCGTAAGTGTTAAATTTTTCACCAGAAAAGTAAAAAAGAAAAGAGCCAAGCGCTTCATTATGCGCCACTCCCCCCCCCCTCCCCGGATATACTGTTGCACGACGAGTTTTTAGTTTTAAAGCAGTATAGAAACTGCCCTATATAGGAAATATCTGGAGAGGTGACGCGGGCTTGCCTACAAAAGGGACATAGGTTAAAAAGTCAGTGCAGGACCACCGAGAGCCAATGGCCCCTTGCCGCCCCCCCCCCTCCATAAAAATTACTACAGTTACTCCGAACCCCTCCCCCCCCCCCTCCAAGGGCCGGCTTCTTTGTTTTTGACTAGGCTGGCATGACTTCTGCCGGCCCTGCTTAAATGTCAAAAAATTTTAACTCATTTAAAGCAATGACTCTTAGAAATAGCTAAGTAAAATATTAATAAAACAATAGTTTAAAAAACTAATTGACACCCTCTTGTACGAGAATGAACTAAAAAAAAAGAATCTTTAAATGTAAAGTACATTCAACCATTTACATTTTTGCAAGGATTCTGAAAAAATGATAACGTCTAAGCTTGCAATGAGAAATCTAAGACATATGATATCAAGCACTTCAAATGATTTATGTGATACGATACATTAAGAGTTTGGGTTTTAAAGGATTTTTTTTTAAATAGTTTATTAATAGTTTTGCTAAATATATTTTCATAAGTTATTTTTTCTTCGTGAGGGAGCCGGATTTTAATATTGTTCGAAATAAATTGAGCTCGTAACTTAAATTCTATTTTTTTTAAGGGAGGGGGTGGAACGGAATTTTCATTTTTTCTAATCGTAGCAATCATTTTAATCTGATTCTTTCTAAAAGGCATAAATCTTCGCGATCCAAATATAATTCCGCAAGAATCTTTGGAGGTTGTTGAGCGTCAACGAGCAGGGGGCGAGGACCCTAATAATTTAAAATTAAATTGAAATCTCTTCAATTAAATAAATTTTTCCTTGCAAAATAGGGGTGCCCATCTCCCCCAAGAGCAAGAGCACGTTCTCCCCTCCCCCAATATCACGAAGAACCCCCCAACTCGGGTGCCCCCCCCCCAAAAAAAAAGAAGCATACCCCTTAAAACACCCCTCTAAAAACTTCAGTGCCGCAGTGTGCGCCACGATGTAAGACAAATCTTACCTATTAAGGTATTACAATGACCTCATACACAAGATTACCATTTAATGGTTGCGAAATCAGTTAAGGCAATTATAGTTTATAGCTGTAGATTTTTTTTTTTTTTTTTGTTCTTTTTTTCTAACTGAAAAAAATAAAGAAAAAGTAAGTAAAAAGTGCAGTTACACGCGAAGGTTGGGAGGGGGAGCCGAGGGAGAGTAAGAGTACTTTTATGAGGAGCAAATATAAATAGTAAAAGTTAAAGACATGAAATGTAAAAAGCGGAGCGCCGCTTTCAACTACATTATGGACTGAATCAGTTCGTTCAAAAAACTTATTGCTACTTACTTTTAATGTTGCTGGATAAAGCAGCTTTTCTATGCAGCTCCTCCAGTAGTGTTTGGCTATGAGCATGAGCTCTAATTAATAATAGAAAAATTTTCTGCCAACACTCAACTGACAGCGGACGAGTAAAAAATAGAATCGGACGTTTTCTCCGAAATGTATCAACTCCTCTCTCTCTTTCAGCATTGCTTTCTTCGGGCTCTCAAGGTCATACTCGGAACAAAAACCCCTCATGCAAACTGGACACATCAGGCAGAATTCTATTAGAACACGTGATGGTACCACACAGGGGACACAGGGCTGCAAGGCACTGCTTGAACCCCGTACGATACTATCAAATGACAACCAGACGTGGCGAGAACTACAGATCCGCGGGCTATAAAGCAATTAGTCCCTTCGATTTTCGACACAAGCATCTTTTTTCTGCGAAACAGTCTACCCCCCCCCCCCCCTTCTCTCCCAAGGAAAGTTTCTTGAAGCACCGCTGTGGCAGTGTGCTGAAAATCTGAAAATGTTGCGCGTATTTATGCAGTACTTCTTTTTTCAAACACGGGTTGATCGATTTGTAAAATTCCGTTCACGCGGCCTCACTTAGCGATATATTCGTATTTTCCGCATCGAATGCCGCCCGAAAAGAATCTTGGCTTTTTTTTTTTTTTTTGCGGCCCCACATTTATAGTTTTTAAATAGTTGAAAAGTACGGATGTTTTAGATTTCAGTTATACTGATGTTGCTAGTTACGTTTTAGTTGTTTTATTTTTCTTTTAAATTTCAAAGAACTCTGCCGCAGTTTGAAACAGATTAATGTAATACTTCTGCAAAAAGAATTGATTCATGCCTACTCCACTTAATAGATTTTACTAAAAATGTTGGAGTAACTTTTAAAGTTCTCGTACGTGTTTACACAGTACTTTTTTTTCCTAATGAGATACGACCGGTATGTAATCGTTCCCGCGGCCCCCCACTTGGCGATTAATTCCGCATTTTTCGCAACGATTCTTAGCTGTTTTTCGCGGCCACCATTGATTGTTTTTTGTTTGTTTGTTTGTTGACTAGGGCCGCGATAGATGATAAGTACCGGATGTTTTAGATTTCAGGTTTACTGACACTGCTAGATAAAATTTTAATTATATTTCGTTCTAAATTTCATTTAAGAACACTCCACATTTTTTTCCATTTGCGGTTTTATTCCTTACATTAGAAATTAATAATAACGTAAAATCGGCGGCCCCTTTCTCCAAAAAAGTGGAGGGGTGTAACACCCCCCCACACCCCCCCCCCTTGCCGACGGCCCTGGCCTCACCGCGTACTTTGTTTTTCTTCGAAATTTCGCCCGCGTGTTTGGATTTTGGTTCTCGTGCTCGAGTTTTTTGATCTTATATTATTTAAAGCGAGTAAGTCTTAAATCGTTTGCAACTTCCATTTCATTGCATCCTAATCAATATTTTATTATTATGTTTTTTCGTCATCTGTTACAGAGGCATATTCGGAAATTTACCTTTGTATACATGTATTTCGTAGTAGTATAGTAAATATTGAAATGGATTTATGAAAGCATAGTTTCACTTTTTAATCTTCATAAAATAATAAATCAGCTTGAATAAATAATAAAAATACGGAAGATTTCTGTAAAATAAACGGAAGAAAACTCGCGTCCTGGCTGACAGTTTTTTTCCGTAAATTTTACAGATTTTTTTTACAGTGTACCTCAGATGAGGACTTGCGCTCAAACATCAAACATCGCAGTTGGAAATCTATCTTACACAATTGTTATCTTGGGAAAATCAATTACCGAAATTCTTCTGTTACGTTCGTGATGAAGCCTTACATAAATAGCAAATGTAGCACTTTCTGTGGTCTTTACGAAAACGGGGTCTTTTTGCTTTTGTATAACCATCAGAGCTCGATCATCCTGACATTGGACATGGGGCACATTTCTAATTGACATGTCTGCCAAATTTCAAGTCTGAAGCTTCAGCGGTTTCGACTGTGCGTTGATATATATATATATATATATATATATATATATATATATATATATATATATATATATATACTAGCATTCCCGTACCCGGCATTGCTCGGGTAATGGAATTATCAGGGGTTAACAGTGCTTGGTGCACCTAGTTTCGAAAATACCCTATAATAATTACTTATTACCTCTAACTTTTTCTAATTTGGGGAGGATCCCGGGGCACCTGGACTCCTTACATATATGCCTTTGTCCTTAACCGATCTTTAACTGTTATTAACGATCCTTTTAAAGTATTGATTATCTTTGCAAACACAGGCCATCCACATTTTATTGATATACCTATGTTTATGCAAGAACTTCTTTGTATACAACATTTTTTGTTTTTTTTTCTGGTGCTAAAATTATTAAGCTGCTTGATGAACTGACTTTGGAGCAAGCTACATAACATTGGCCGTGTGAAAAAAAGTGTTCTCTTAAATCGGTCCCTGCAACTTTTAATGTCTGTCCTTGTGACTTATTAATGGCTATTGCAAAGCAAACTTTAACAGGAAACTGCACTCTTCTTAATTCAAAAGGATAGTCCGCCTGTGATGATGTTCTTAAAAACTTCGTTTCTAGTTTTGAAAAAATGAAAGCAAAAGACAGAAATATTATGATTTGACTTGAGAAAAGCCTCGAAGAACCACGTGAGAAACAAAAACTTTATCAAATTTATAGTTCGCTACGACCAAAAGTTGAGATGAAGTACTGAATAATGATTTGAATGGAGGAAAGCCTTCGAAAATAAGGGATTTGAATTTCAATGACAGGTTTTAATTTCGCAGAAATTAAGGGGTTTTAATTAATTTCTCCCGAACTAATTGAGATTTCGAAAAATCCTTTCTTAGTCGTTACTTTCGTAATCATGCGGACATGTCTGCCAAATTTCAAGTCTGGAACTTCAGCGGTTTCGGCTGTGCGTTGATATATATATATATATATATATATATATATATATATATATATATATATATATATATGTTATCTCAGGACATTGATTTTTATATATTAAGATTCAGTCTGTAATAAATTTGCTTTATTTTAGCGATGGTTAGACATTATGTTCAAAACACTAACAGAACCACGTTAGGTGTCAAAATAAATATGAGTAAACGTGTCCCGTGTCCGGGGCAAGCTTACGCAAACGACTTGGACTCAAAAATTTTTTTTAACGGTTCAAAACACATGCTGAGCAACAACTGAATATACCAATTTTGACTCCATTAACTGCTTCATAAAACCGCAATGTCTAAAATTTTCCAAGTTAAAACATAAAAATTAGAAAATTCATTGAAAAACATCCGCGTGAACGTGTCCCGGTGTACCCTACATATTGACATGATTTTTACTATGTACAAAATTAATTAGTGTAAAAAATAAGTTTAAAAATATTTTTTGTCTCGTATAACCCGGTTTCGATACTACACGGAACGAATAAACTGTGTAATACGAGGGACGGGGCTGTACTTGAAACAAAACGAAAAGCAATCGAGTACATAACGCAGGTTTTCTTCGCCTATACTTTACTCAAATGAAACAAATCGACTTTCAGCCTGTTACACTGTTTGAAAGGTTAAAGTACGAAGTATATAGTTGGGGAAACCTAAATGGGCAGCATTGTGAAAGCTACACAGATTCTAATCACAGCATTACGACTCTGCCAGGTTAGGTTTACTCCAACGACAATCTAGTTTGTACAATGAATAATATGCACGGTTTTTATACTAGCTTTTTTATTGAGTACAATGACCAGATTCTTCAAATTTGTAACAATTTGGAAATTCTAAAACACGATACACAGAAATGCCCGGCAAATAAATGGATGTTAATCTATATTTCTCTATCTATAACTGAAAAATGATTATTAAAAAAATGAAATAATATGTGCTATCTATAAAACAGATTTAAAACAAAATGACTTTTTTAAGTAAAAAATTTGAGGAATCTAAAACCTCATTTTCAAATTTTTGCAAGAAATGTTTTAGATTATTAGCTGGATGAAATATGATTTTTTTTCTTACCAAATTTGCCTTTATTTCCCTTGCAGGTCTGTTTTGTGATTCAATGTTTAAAATATAAAACTAAAAAGAAAATACATTCTTCAATACAACAATTTTGGTAATAACAACTCCAATATGGATGCAATTGACATCAGTAAGCGTGCAGTATTGGTTCATTTCTCCACCAATTTAGCCTCAATCAAAAAAAAAAAAAAAAAAAAAAATATATATATATATATATATATATATATATATATATATATATATATATATATATATATATATATATATATATATATATATATATATATATATATATATATATATTTACAGCGTATCCCCGTTTTACCTGAAATACTTCTATTTCCGCTTAAGTCATAGATTTCTAATAGTAAAAATGGTTAAAATAAGGCGAAAAGATAAATAATTGAAGGTTTGAAATGAAAAAAAAGAATGAAAAAATACGAAATCGAACTTTTCCGAACCCTAGATCCCCTAATTTATGTTTAGGGAAACAATCTCCGTTGAGAGATAACTTCAACACAAAACATTTGAAACATTTACAACTGAAACTCAATTAGATATTCCAGTTCAAAATTTTAAGCGACCGTGCAGAACATGAGATGGGAACTTATCATCCTAAGAGAAGAATGGCAGGTTGTCGAAGTAAAAAAATATATATATAGTTTTCTTTGCTATTGAAAAATAGATGCGAATGTTATACTTTGATGCTAAAAACACAATGCAAAAACTCATACAATTTTTAAAAACACATTCTAAGCACACATATAATTTTAAGCCCTTGTCAGCCTTGTCCCCACAAAAGGTGATATTGACTGCGAGTGTAAAGTGTTCAAAAACACAAAATGTTGCGTTTCATATCTTGGTGAATAATGGTCGTAAAAAGATCAAACATTTTGTGTTGGTTTTTTCTTTTCCTTTACAAAAAAAGGAAGCATTGTATTCGCGAAAAAATTTTCACTCAAAAATCGACCTCAATTTCCATTTTACTCACCCTCGAATGAATGTTGAGTTTTCTTTCGACTCGACCACACGTGGATAAATGCCTAAGAACGTCTAGATACGCGGAATATCCATTTTGACGATTCCCGAGTTTAATTACAGCGAGTTTGCTCGTGACGTCTGTATGTACGTATGTATGTCGCATAACTCAAGAACAGTATGTCCTAGAAAGTTGAAATTTGGTACGTAGACGCATGTTGGAGTCGAGTTGTGCACCTCCCCTTTTGGTTGCATTCGCGTGTTTCTAAAGGTACCTTTTGCTCCTTTTTGGGGGGAAATCATAGTTAATTTCGATGTAAACTCAAGAGGTATTATAATTTGGCGACTAATCAGGCGATTAACACTTGGCGATATATCGCGAGTCTTTGGGTTGCCAAGTTTTGTCGCCAACTTGGCGACAAATTTGTCTATTTTTTTTAAAAATCTGATTTTAATTTAGCCGCTGGTGGTGATATTTAGAGAGTAAACTATTGAATCACATTAAAATTGCCACCAGTGATGGGGAAATGACATTAAATTGGAGTAAAAGGAAGTCATGTGATGCACACATCAGCTCGTTTCATATGCTTTTGATTTGCAATGTAGGAGACATGGGGACAAGTTGAAAAGTTAGATTTCATTTTCTTTTCACTCTACTCTTAGATTCAAACGTTTCATATCTCAACTCTGCATCTTATTTTGACATTTTTTGCAATTGAAAGTATGCATCCAGGACTAATGGTTGTGAAAATAGATGTTTTTACAATTTAAACGTAGACACGCTGTCTATCGTTAAAAATGCAAAATGTTTCTCTGTATGTGATGAGTATTTTCTAATTTAAAGTATTTTATGGTTGAAGGAATATAAACTTCACCCTTCTATTTTAACTTCGCTTGAGTACATTTGAAAATCAAAAGGGAAGTTTACTTGAAATGCAGCTAGTTTCTCTTTTATGTTACAAAAAATTATATTCGGCTGAACTTTTCGATAAAGACATTTCTAAAACAAAGTAGTTCCTTTCCTCATAGACTTGCAATTTGGAAAAGAAATTGAATATATTTGAAAACAGACCACAATCTGGATTCAGTAAAGGTAGTCTCTTGTTTCCCGCACTTGGAAAACACGGATAAAATGAGTTACACTTTCCGCGTACTGAAAATATAGAGTTGTGAATTTGTGATGCAAATTAAAGCATCAAAACACGTATAAAAAAGGAACATCCCGTATAAAACTGTTTCGAAACCCGTACTTTTCTTTCTTCTTTTTGTTCGCATGTAGTTTCCTGCCTTGCATAGAGCTTATGAAATTTCTGGCGATTTCCTGGCCATGTATCTGTCTACTGAGAACAAAAACACCTGGTACCTTTTCTAAATATTTTTCAGCCAGCTCGTATGATTGTTGTATTTGGAATTCAAATGTGAGTGATGAAAACAACTTTTTTGTCGAGTTTTTTTCTTCACCACAAAAGAACGTAAATAAGCCATACTATCTACTTATCGATCTACTGAGTTATTTAGATCCAAAATTTAGTTACAAGTTGTATTCTCCAATTTTGGCTGAAATTCAAAAATCACTTCAATTTGGTTTTTCTTTAACCTCTAACAAGAGCCCTCTTTGATTACCTAGATAAGGACTTTGAATATTGGGACACACTTGTCTGAAAAAAAGGGAAAAATTCAAAACGATTCATTTTATTTACAATGTTTCGATAAATTGTAACATTCAGTATTTTACTTCTAAAATAGTATAATGGGAAAGTACAAAATTAAAAAATAAAAAGTAACAAACAATTGATTTTTCCAAAGTTAAATCTATTTTTCGAAACTGTAATTATTATTCTTTAATGCTAGAAAATCGTCCGTTAAGGTATGACGGATGAAAATTGCTTCTACATTTGAACGAAGCCATTAAAACAGTTAAGTTACGGATCCAGTTCAGCCTCGTTAAAATAAAATCTTACCCTGCATGTCAAACATTGCCGCAACATATTATCAAATTATAAGTTACTTTCTGAATTTATGGTGCTTCAACGCATGCTATGGCGCGAGTTTCATTGTTGGCGACGTCAGAGCGTTACTCGATCAGTGATTTTGTCTATTACATGAGTGAGGATAGTTTAATTTATCTTTTTGTTGTGTATAAAAAAAAGTCATTTATTCAGTCCTAGTATTATAGATTCAGTACAGCACATTTTACTTTTTCTATAATTTAGAAGACTACAAAAATAATAATAGCTTTCTTCACAATTTTGTTTATATTTCACGAAAGTTCTTGCTTTGTTCAGTTGGATAGACATTTTATGTATTTTGTTCTGGCATTTCTATTTCTGAAACAATATTTCTTGGCTGGCAGCAAATTCATGGTCACAGTTAATTATTTCATCTCAAATATTGCTCTATAATTTATCTATAAAATGCAATAAACAATTTAAAAAGTCGTATACACGAATTTCTCATTTATAAGTTGCTTTATTTTTATTTTTGAACTTTGTTAAGAATGTTAAGAATATTTTTCTTTTTACATTCTCTGGCGTAATCCCTGCGTTTTGCTTCTGGTTTTAAGTTGTTGCCAAAATCAATGAAAAATGATTGTAATTACAAAGTTAATTTTGTAAATGATCAAGAGCGGTTATGGTTGTTTTCAATTTCACAAGTACTGAGTCAATATGCATAAATAATTCTTAAAGGTGCGTTAAAGATTCAATTTCAATGTTTGTAAGCATTCAAGAAAAGTGAATATAATTTCATAGTTGGGGCCTCCGTGACTCTGTGGTAGAAGCTTTGTCTTCTACGCCGTAGGTCGTGAGTTCGATTCCCGCCGTTGTCCTTTGTACTACAGCACAAAAGAAGGATATGTTACATCTTTTTTGTGTGTGTCAGTGGCGGATCCAGCCGATTGTTTTGGGAGGGGCCATCCGAAATTTTTGAACAAATTTTTCCGACCGAATTTAGCTCCATGCCACTCCTAGGCAAATTTGAAATCTGCCGTCCCTCCCCCCCCCCTAAAAGAAGCAAAATATCCTTGACTTAAAAAAAATCTAAAAAAGTGTTCCCCAGATTCAAACTGTCAAACTTATGAAGAAATGATGGCGTTTCACATCCTGAGGCGCCCCGATGAAATCATCACAGTTTTCTCCCAAAAAAATTTTTTATTCTGCAAATACAATGATTGAAAAACATTTGATTTCATAAGATGTGTGAAAGTAATCATTATTAAATTACAAGAAAAAATTGTCTCTGTGGAAAATGAAAGAGTGCTAATATTTTACTTTCAAGTATAACAATTTAATTCAAAAAATGTCTTTTATAATAGCAAATTTGCCTTCCCTGGAAAGTTTGCCGCCCTAGGTAGCTGTCTACTCTGCCTATTGGGAATTTGGGCCCTGATAACTACCAGAAATTTTATTAAAATGAAGTTTTAAAAACTCAATTTTCGGGGTAGAGACATTAAGTGAGGGGGTGTATTTAGGAATCTCCCTCAAAAAAGTTTCAAGGTTTAAATGTCCAAGTAATTTTTGAAAATGCGGAAACTAAAAAAGCATTTTGTCCATTTTTAATGATGTACGGAGAAAGGTCGGGTTTCGGGCGCTGGCCCCAAAATACTTTTTGAAAATAAAGCTTAGAAACCAAAATATTCTGTCATTATACATTGAGAAGTTAGAAGAGGAGGGGTGCTCTTCTAGTTCTTCAGCTGTCCAGCCTAAAAATGCACCTTTAGGTAATGTTTGCATACATTAAATTAAGTGTGAAGGTGCTTAGAATCCTTCCTTCCTGGAAATATTTTGCCTTCGAGGCTGTAAACATTCGATTTTTAACTACATTTATACATATTTTAGAAAGGGATGTAAGATTCGTGAGCTCCTCCAAAAACCCTCCTTTCTTATCATGATATAAACTAGGGAGGGAGGGGGTCCTATCAAAACTCGTTTGTAATTGAAGTCCCAAAAAAATTCATTTAAGTTGCCTTAAAACAAGTTAAGTGATAAGGACTGGATAAGCTAGTTTCCGTAGACATTTTTCCAAATAAAAGACTTAAAATGCAATTTTTTGCTACATATCAAATCATTTGTGAAAGGGCGTGGGAAAAGGGGGGTCTCCTCACTGTAAAAAAAAACTGTAAATTTTGAAGAAGTTATCCGTATTTTTTACAGAAAAAAACTGTTCGTAATAAAATGCCGGATTTCTCTGTTTTTTTGAATCTGTAACCGGTTATACTTTGTTTTTCTTCGAATCTTCGAAATTTCCAGCGCGTGTTTGGATTTTGGTTCTCGTGCTCGAGTTTTTGATCTTATATTTATTTAAAGCGAGTAAGTCTTAAATCGTTTGCAACTTCCATTTCATTGCATCCTAATCAATATTTTATTATTATGTTTTTTTGTCATCTGTTACAGAGGCATATTCGGAAATTTACCTTTGTATACATGTATTTCGTATTAGTATAGTAAATATTGAAATGGATTTATGAAAGTATAGTATCATTTTTTAATCTTCATAAAATAATAAATCAGCTTGAATAAATAATAAAAATACGGAAGATTTCTGTAAAATAAACGGAAGAAAACTGGCGTCCTGGCTGACAGTATTTTTCTGTAAATTTTACGGATTTCTTTTACAGTGCTCCTAGTTTCGAAATTAAAGCCATAAAAAATAAAATTTATGCTCTCTTTGGTCTTAAGAACAATAGGTATACTCTGAGAAACGCAGCATTTAGAGATCGTCCAAGTGTCTGTTGTTGGAATCAAGAAATGATGTAAAAGATGGAGAAAAATTTTGGAAATAAAAGCTTTATTTTGAGGACAGGGATATAATTTGTCTCGAAATTAAGACCTATACTTCTTTTTCAATAAAATACATGTGTTAAATTTTGTTATCTTCTCATAATATTCTTTTCTTTTTTTTCCCCTTAAAAAATTCCTACAACCACAAGGCTTTGGGAGGGGCCATGGCCCCCATGGCCCCCCTCTAGATCCGCCCCTGGTGTGTGTCCGGAGGCAAGGCGCTTGGCACGCAGTCCAAGCGCTCTCTGTGTATGTGAAGCTACTTAGCTTCTAAATAAGTAAATAAATAAAATGTTTTTTGTGTCCGGAGGCAAGGCGCTTGGCACGCAATCCAAGCGCACTCTGTGTATGTGAAGCTACATAGCTTCCAAATAAATAAATAAATAAAATGTTTTTTGTGTGTCCGGAGGCAAGGCGCTTGGCATGCAGTCCAAGCGCCCTCTGTGTATGTGAAGCTACTTAGCTTCTAAATAAATAAAATAAATAAATAAACAAATAAAATGTCATAGCTTAACTTATCTAGGGACGACAGTGAAGAACCATCATTTGCATCACTGATTAATTTAAAATTGATTTTTTAAAAAAATACGAAATGAACTTTAATCTTCTTTGCAAAAAAAAAAATCAGTGTAAAATTACTGATGGTGATTTGATTTAAACGCAAGGGAAGTTCAGAAGCTAGTTTTTGGGGGCCGAAAGGGATAAATGAATTGAGCTAGCTCACAAAAGATTTTTGAATTCCTATATAACAGGGGGCGGCAAGTAATTTTAATTGAGATTCGGATACTTTTGAAAATTTTTCATTGAGGTGCACTAAAAACAAATGCGTTACAATTCATTTATTTTAATTTTCACTCCCAAATTAATATTAAATACAATCGATAGGTTCATTTGTGTTCAAAATCAATGGGAGAATTTATGGTACCAAGATTTTGCATGCAAATAAAAGTTTGTTTATGCAGAGAGTGTTTAAGGTGGGTGCCGTAAATTTTGAGCAATAATAGTTATCCAAAAGTTTCCCAAATGTATGTAAACCTTACATGATGATAGTCCAGTAAATGGCTCAAATCAGTCAACTAATAAGTTAAAAATCATGATGAACTAAAACTTAGAAAACTTACAGTTGGTGCAAACGTAACCTGGCAACGTAAGATTGTGATTAGGAGATGCGATGCCTTCACAATGCTGCCAGGTTAGGTTTGCTCCAACAGTAATATATTTAACAAAATGGTGAGGGTGATTCTCAAAGGTATTCATTGTTATCCTCAGTAGAATATTTTTAAAAGTAATTTAAATACCCAAAGGTATTGTTATCTGAAGACTTTTGCGGAAGTTATTCTTCCAAAATAGTTTTGACAGTACAATTTTTGACCGATCGCGTTCCGGATCTGCACCGCGGTTCGCCAGTTGCCGACCACTGCTCTATAACATAAATAACTAGTATGTTGTGGCCATTACGAAACTTTCTTCTATATTTTTCTTTTTCTTTCTGATCCCTCCCCATGCTTGACGAGGAAGCAATATTCCCAACAAAAACGAAATAACACATGCAAAAACTTGACGACCATCCCAATTCGGAACTCCAGCGCTCGAATACGCTACCTTGCGGTGATTTATAAAACTGCGAATGCAACTAAAACATTGCCACGTTGCGCTCCACGTTTATCTGTTGACGTAAACGCGGTCAGTTTGTTCTGAGTAACGCATTCAACATGTCTAAGAACGCCTTCAACAACAGAAATTAATTCGTCCATTAGTAGTATTCTCGAGCTTCTCAAAATAATGTTAGTTTTCCTTATTTCTTTCAAAAAAGTATTAAATGGTGGAAGCGTAAACAAGAAAACTCTGGATTAACAAAATTGGATAACGTTATACCAGGTAAAATTTTTTATTGTTTTGTATGAATTTGTAAGAATATGAGTTTTTTTTAATCTTAAATTAATTTAACCAATCATATTTTACAGCAGCATTTAGTTGGAATGGACAGTAATCAAAATATTTTCTTGAATTTATTATCGTAGAACAAAATGAAAAATGTTTAACCGAGAAAGAATTTACTTTATTCCTTTTATTATCAGCTGAAAGGTTTCGCCAAATTTGTTTAGGGTTATAGTTTTGGAATTGTGCGAGCAAAGTAGCCTTGGCGAGATTTCAGCTTTTAGTTAAACCATTTTTAATTTTTATCATGAGTGGAATAAAATGATAGTAAGATTACAGAATTCGATAAGTAAAAAGAAATAATGGTCAATCAACTGAAAAGAAAACTACCACCATATATAAACTGTGAGTATACATTTTATTTATTTTGTTCTGAGTGAATTTGAATAAATATCAGTTTTTCAATTCGATGAAGAAAAAAAAACGAACTTAACAACATTGACTGGACACTTTTCCTTAACCTAATTCCACATAAATGATTTAAATAACCTTTGTTACTACAGTATCCTACTGAAATAGAAAGTATGCAAATAAATTTTCTTGAAAATATTTATCGCAGAACAGATTGAAAAATCCAGAAAGAACGTTAAGAATTTGAACAATAAAAAATAAAAGTTCGCCAAAAATCTGTTTATAAGGTTATGGTTTTAAAATTGTGTGAAAGAATAATGTATCTTGACAAGATTTCGCATATCAGGTAAATCATTTCCATGACGAATGAATTAAATGCATGATTTCTTTAGATATCCAATCATATAGTCATAGAAATAAATTATCTAGTGTTAAACGTTACTCTTGACAGTCTGCCACGTATGTGCACTATGTGACAAAAATGTCAACAAATGCCGGAAATGTCACGAACTAAACTTAATATGTACTAATGTATAGAAAAAACGGTACAAAATGAAAATGCCGTTCGAAGCCAACCAAAAATTTATGAATTCCGAATTCAACATCGTGAAAATGGCTGCTTCAGAACAACTTACTGTGTGTTCTGCATTAATTGTTTACTTTCGTAATACTTTTTGGTTTCTAATCTCTTTCTATATGGGTCAGAATAACCAAAAGACTTTGAAAAATCTTTTCAAATGAATAAAGCGAAAAAATCATACATAACAACAAAAATCACAACACTTTTAGCATTTTCTTCGTTACCACATGCGTTTGTTTTAGTTTTTAATTCCGCCATTAGACAGTGACTGCAGTGCCCCCTATAGTTCGTTGGAGTTGCGAATGTCTGAATTATTGCAAAAGCAAAGCAAAGAGCGAAAATTGAAAGTTATTTTAAAAGCCTTGCTTGAATTAATTACAAATATTTTATTTGTTAACAAACATAAGATGGCAACAGTTAAAAATTTTAAATCATTGAGATAATATTTCCGATCATTTCCATACAATTAAAATCACGAGAAATACGCAGACGACAATCTATTACGATTTATCTTTCTTATTGTTGCATTAATAAAACTATTTTTATTCGCTAAAAAATAATGATAATAAAAATAAATCAGCACCTCTTGGCGCGATTGGCGCCAAAATTGAACCAAAGCCTGTTTACATATGGATTCACATATATTCCAAATTTCAACCAGAACGTAGCATTACTTCTTGAGATAGGGCACTCAAAATGGAAAAAAAGAACGGGCGATTGCGCTACCCCCTTTTTAGCTGTTGACACCAAAATAAAATCAGCTCTTATACCTACTAAGGGCTACTTGCCGATAAATTCTTTCATTCCGTTCATTATTTCTTGAGATACAGCAGTCACAATTGACGACAAAAAACGTTCTATAGCTCAACCCCCGTTTGAGTTATTGACACCAAAATTGAATCAGCACCTGTTCCTGTTGATACCAACATATGGACCAAATTTTGTTTGATTCCGCCAGTTACTTCCTGAGGAATAGCAAGCACGCGTAAGTCGAAAAACGTCCCATTGCTCCACCCCCCGCGCCAAAAACTAATGGGCACAAGTTCACATAGGGGCACATATGTGTACCAAATTTCGTTCGATTTCATGCGGTAGTTTTTGTTGTAGAGCGGCCACAAAAAACTGGTCACACACAGATGTGACACACATACATACACACACACACATACATACACACACACACACATACATACATACATACACACACACACACAGACAGACATTTTCCAAAAATAGTCGAAATGGACTCAGCACACCTCAAAACGTTCGAATCCGTCAAAATTCGAAATTCGAAAATTTGCACGAATCCAATACTTTCTTCTATATATTAGATATAGAAGAAAGTAAAAAGAAATAATAATAAAATAACCACAGTTATTAGTATCATATCATAGCTTTATTTCAAAAACGGCCATTTTAGTTCGTCCTCAACTTCTATCCATTCGGAATACTTTTAAAGTATTTCGTTGAAAATAGGGAACTGTAAACATGAAGTGTCAAGAATCCCATTTACAAAATTTTAAAGCAAATAATACTTCATAAAGAAACGGTAGAAGTTCTTTTACCGCCTTGATATATTTCAATCCGTACCGCTTTTGATAGCAAATACTGCAGCAACTTGTCAAGAGCTAATAAAATTAATCAAAGTGTTTGATCTTAAAATATACGAAAGTTTTATAGGTTTGCCGTTTCAAAGAAGAGGATACAAAGTACGTTAAATATTTGACTTTTCACAAATTCGGGATTAAAGTTGTTTCAGCAAAAGCCTTTAGATACTATTTGATATTTTAGGATTAAATACTTCGAAAAAATACTCACGTTTCGTCACATCCGAAAATGGGATTTATATCTAACAGGATCATTTTTAAGGAAAATATTCGGAAACTTATTTTAGTTCTAGGACGTGCTTGGGCTGAAGTTATATTTGATGATTTAGACAAACATACGTTTAGTTAAATTTTAGTCATATTTTTAATCGTTTATCACGTTTAAATAAGAAGTAGATCAAAATTTCGGGGTCTAATGTACGAGTAAAACAGCCAAGGTAATTACAGTAAAACCTGTAAAGTTGACCACCTTTGTAAGTTGACCACCTGTCTATGTTGACCGCTTTTGTCAGGAACGGAATTAGTCCTATCTTATATAATGAAGGAAAACCTCTGTAACTTGACCACCTCTCTATCTTGACCACCTGTCTATCTTGACCACTAATGAACACCAAGTTTGGATTGGAGTACTGTAAAAAACCCTTTGTAAGTTGACCACTTGGTTTATTTTTTAAAATTTTATTCAGCAAATTATTATTATTATTTTTATTATTATTATTTTAAGCTTTCCAAGAATATTTCTGATGCCAGACCAGCATTTTACCAACTAAATGAAACAGCAGCATAACTAAACCAGCTTTTGAGTTTAACCACATGGGAAAACTACTAAGAACCCTTTTATTCCCCAAACTTGTTTTTCTTCTGTTGTTAAGCGAAAAATTTGTTATTTTTGGTTAGCTATAAATTTTTAGGAACTATTAATATAAAATGAGTAACTTCTCATAAACAATAAGGCTTTTTTTTTTATCAATTTACTGAAATTTTAAATTTGCACGACACATTATACGGCATTCTGGGAAAATAATCCCTAAAAACATTTGAATAACATCTTAAATTATTGTTTCAAAGTAATGCTAAACAGTGAAAGTGAGTTAAACAGAAAGAGTAGTTGTCAATTGCAAGAATTACAAAAGGTGTCATGGTGCAAGAATTCCAAAAAAAAAAAAAATCATTACCCCCTTTATAAGTTGACCACCTGTCTAAGTTGACCACCAAAGTACGGCACCGCAAGTGGTCAACTTACACAGGTTTCATTGCACTATATTTTTCATATGACGTGCTTGTTAAACATGTGTCACGAGACATTTTTTTTTTTCATCCTCAGAAAATGACTCATTACTCGAGCGCATATCGCTTCACGTAAAAGGCCACGTAAACTAATATAACTTATTATATAAAATCGTTTTATATAATAATCGTAGTATAAGTTTAAAATATCGTCGCATAAATTTATAAAAATCGTTTCTTAATTACCAAAATATAAATTTGTCCTTATTTTTTGACATAGCTTTCAACTAAGAATATATTATAAACAACAATTTTACGCCAAAAATGTCTTATTGTATTTTTAGAAGAGCGCCAATTGAGTCAATTTAAATAAAATGAGCAAGTTTATCAGATTGAGTATCATTTTTATCAATCATGTCCGAAACTGGGCCGTGGTAGCTCGATCGGTAGAGTGTCGGATTCGGGGCCGGAGGGTCCCGGGTTCGAACCTCGATGGTCGAAGACCCACCGTCGTCATTAAAGGGGACTGGGCGACGTTAACTATGATCGTGGTCTCCAAGTGAAACGATACCTCTGGGGGTGCTAGTACTAGGTAGCTATTAGCTCCTGGACTAGTTCTAAATTCTCATTAACTGTTCGATCCGCTGATGGTGCTGCCATCTATCGGTATATAAAATAGTGGAGGCAAGGCACTTAGTATGCAGTCCTCGACATAAATACTGTTGTAGTCAGTTGCGACTCAGAATAGGAATAGGATGTCCGAAACTCCCTAGGTTGCGTTTGATGAGCTCAACCTGTCGACCGGTAACTAACCGCAGCGTTCTATGATCTACTGGTCACACTGCAATTTGAGCTGTTGATTGGTTGATTGAATCACGTGACATTTTTGACCAAAAATAAGTATTGTTTCAATGCGTGTTACTCATCTCTTGTCAGTAGCTGTCATGTGATCAACCGACTGGTAGCGACAGGTTGATGTCGTCGAACGCAATCCATGCGCCATATTAGAAGCAACTATTTTCTTTCTACAATTTTTGTCTATGCCTTTAATTTTTAGCAGCTCTTAAGCTACGGTTTGTTTTCTATGATTTCAGCTTTCGTTTTGTTGATTTTTATAATTTTCATTCATAAATAACTACTGACGAAATATTTTGCATTTGTTTGTTTGTGTTAATTAAAATCTTCCCGGTGGCGTCCTCATATACATAATAGCGAATGATCGAGTAACGCTCCCGTTGTCATCAACAATGAAACTTGTGCCACGGCATGATAATTTGATAATATATTTTGGTAATGTTTGACGTGCAGGGAAATGCTTTAATTTGACGAGGCTGAACTGGAGCCGGTATCTTAACGGTTTTAATGGGAAGACTCGTTTTAGGAGAAGCACGAAACGATAAAATGGTCAACCATGAACGCAATCTACTGGAGTTTAGGGTTAATCGACTGGAGTTAGGGTTAAAATTTCAACTATCAAAATATCTAACAACCCCATTGCTTCGTTCAAATGTAGAAGCAGTTTTCACCCGTCATACCTTGACGGGAGATTTTGTAGTTTAATTCAATAGTAAAATATAATTTTCTTTTTTTAGGCATGTTTAACTGAGATTTGTGTGATATTTCATTTTTGCAACTGCTAAATCTTTATACTACTAAGTAATTGGATTATTTCCGAAAATAATTTCGGTTTTTAACAAAAGACCCTCCGAATTCGCAGCAGTACACAGTTTACGTTTTGCTACGTTAAATTCGTATAAATTCATCGATACTTTGCTTTGATTCTTTCACTCTTGAACGCATTTTAATCGTCCCAAAATGGGTTTACAAATATTTTGTTAATGTATTGAACATCAATTGGTCTTTTGAAAAGTTTTCCTTTCTGTGGTTTAACGACTAGCATTCGACTGAAACAAATTACATAGGAATTAAACTGGCTGTACAATTCTGAGAAGGAAATATGTATATTCTAAAATGATTTTTAATTGCTACTATCATTGCAAAAGTCAAATGGGGCGGTTTCCTTCAGTCAAAAGTACAACTTTTAGTCACTGAAATGGATAGAATGAGCAAAAAAAATAACATTGACCCAGAGAATACTTTCATTTTCCCAACAGTTTTTTTTAAGGTAATTTTTTAAAATGTCCGACTTTTCAAACATGGCGTGGTCTTGATGACGTCACAAATGATGCACTTTGCCACATCTTTCTATTACTATATTACCACGTTTCCACGTTATGATAATCGAGAAGCGAATTAAATATTGCGCTCTACGCTTGCTATCAAACATATCGTTGCCAATACACGTGAGTAAAGATGTGAATTAAATATTTTGCTCTGTGAATGGCAACACTGAATGGCATTTCATCATTTGTGATGTCATCGGCAGAAGCCGTAAACAATGAAAGCGCTCCGATTTATTTATTTTTTTTTTAATATTAAACTTAAACGAATTATTTAAAAAATGGTCAGATCCTATGTTTTTAAGCATGCTCTTTCAGAAAAATTTACTTTTAAAATTTTGGAAACGACCCCATTACCCAAGGATCCTGTTTTATATATTTTTATAATTCTTTTTGTATTTCTAATGGAGCATCGTTTCAACATTTGCAAACCTAGTGGATTACCCCAGGGTTGGTATTCATTCTGTTTGTTTTTACGGCTGTTTAAAGAATTAACTTACACATATTAAAATACATTGTAAAAAAAATGGTTCCACCCAGAACTAAACGAGCCTCTTTTTCAATATAACAACACCGACCTCCAATCGGGCACCCCTACTTGTGCTTAGTTCACCATCAACTGAAATCGCGAAAAAGGTTATTTACATCCTCGTGCATGAGTTTGGTAGCGAATCATTTATGCTCCATTCTTCGGATAACGGTTATAGGCAGGTAAAGAGCAGTAAGTACATTATGCGGATTACCTGCACAGTGTAGAGAAAACAGCAGTTACTGCTAATTTCTTTATTATTATTTTTTTTTCTTTTAGTGGCAGAGAAATAAACATGTTTGTATCAACTAACTGGAGTAGATTTCGAAGATACCAAAAAATTGCAGTTACTGCTGTTTACCGACCCACGGCAATGCACATCATCTGTCATCCTAGAGAGCTTGATATTGCTTGATAATTTTTTTTTTTACATGTGAAACAGAATGCACACAAGCCTGTTTTTATGCGGTGGATAGGGACCGTATAAAAAATATCATAAAAAATCGTTCGAAACTTCACCAGCTGCTATAAAGAATTGTTTTCTCAACACAGTTAAAAAATATTTACCATACGGTGCATAAGGACCGCATAAAAAATATCATAAAAAATTGTTCGAAACTTCACCAGCTGCTATAAAGAATTGTTTTCTCAACACAGTTAAAAAATATTTACCATACGGTGCACAGGGACCGCACAAAAAAAATCTCACGTAGAAAATAATCCAAAAGCTTATGAAATGACTACGAATTGCTTTAAAAAACGAAATCAGAGTAAACCAAGTGATGATAATTTTGCCGATGGATCAGACAAAATTTCCCGAATAAGGAAATTTTCGCGAGGTCAAAGTGACCCCTAGCCCCTTGAAGATACTACCTTGCCACTCGTTTTATAAATAACTAGCAAGGCTTTGCCCGTAGTAGAAAAAATTAAAAGGTCTTTTGGTTCGCCTGTACATTTACAAATAATGTATGATGAATTTTTCGCCAATTGGCTTGCCCATGTTACGGTTCCACGTTATAACTCGGTAATTTACTCGCCCATCTTAATCCCCCCCGGTTAATTTTTCTCGGGAAAATGTCCTTAAAATTGGAATAGAAAAAGAAGAAAATCGAATTTTCGAAAAATCGCTTCGAGGTGCACACCCCCACACTAAACTTTGTGCCGAACTTCATGAAAATCGGCCGAACGGTCTAGGCGCTATGCGTGTCACAGAGATCCAGACTTTCAGCTTTATTATTAGTAAAGATAACTGATTGTTTCTAAATATTTTATTTTTCAAGAAATAATAACTTGTACATGCAGCATTTTAATTTATGACTCTGAGTGACACTTTTTTCTTTTTTCTCTATATCTTTTTTTTTCCTTTTTTAACAATTTTATGAAAGAAAAACCATTAATTTCCTTTTTAACTTTTCCCTAGAGAGTACTAATTGCCTTTTAATGAGGAAGTCGAAGCAATCAAAGATTAATCAGACAATCCAGCCTGAAAATTTTCACTTCTAAAATCTATTTACTTAGTAAACAATCAAAATATCTTATTTTATTTGCATAAAATGAAGGAAAAAAAATCTCTCCGGAAAAACAAAGCTATACTTTCTCTTTCAATTGCGTTTTTTATCAAATCAACAATTAGTTTTTACTGCTTGTATTTTTTTTTTATCAAACGGGAAAATTAAGCAAACACATTAGGCATTTTTAAACTATTTTTCTTTTTGTGAAATTGCAATTTATTTTAATTTACTTTTTAAGAGGCCCACATAATAGAATGTGTGGAGAACAAAAATATTAACTGAAGTAAAAATTCGTATCAAAGGAAAGTAAAAAATGGATACTTTTAAATGCTATAAAAATTTTACTTTGCTCTGCAGAGGTACTACATGTCAAAGTTAGCACGAGGTAGAATATTCGAGGTCACACCCTGGATGAGGATAAGTATCGAACCCGCCACTTCCTTCTCCTGCTCGCAAGCAGCTTTCGGAACTAGCACTACTGACCGTTAAGCCTCGGAGGCTCAGCAACGAATTTTTTTGAAAAGTTCATGCCAATGAACTTTTTAAATGTCAAGTTGCTGAGATAGAAGTTAACAAAATGTTAATTTACGTATGATGCCAAGTAAACAGGATCAGTGGGCTATGCTCGAGCTGCAACGATCATATTAGGTCTAGCTACGGGCCAATTGGGTCCTAATAGCTCAGCAATGAAGATAACTTTGATATACAGTAGACCCTCATTTCACGCCGGTTGATTTTACGTGGTTTCGATTATACGCGGTTTAAGATTTGAAGCATTTATTTTATTTTACGCGGATGAGTTTCGATTTCACGCGAATGTGGCATTGCAAACAGATAAAATGTTCCCCTCGTTCAAATTCCAAACTCCTGAGATTGAAGAATCAAGTAATAAACTGCATTTTGGCATGCTAACAAGCGAGCCCTATCCAGAGGAGACATTTTTTGTGATTGGTTCCAGACCTCCTTCCAGAAGTAAAGTTATTCAACTCACCCAATTCAGAGCTCACTGGAAGGAGAACTTTTAGAAGTGACAAAGGAGAACGAAACCAACGAGGCTATCAACGTCGATGACACACAACCAAAAGCTTTCACACTAAAAAATTTAAGCTATTCATTGACAATATCAAATAACTAATTTATTTTGTGAAGGAAGGTCCCGTTATGGAAATGACGCAAGTCATCTTGAAAGCACTACAGAGCAGAACTAAAGATTTTTTTTTTTTTTTGAATGCCAAGAAAAACATAAGCAGCTCTTTTTTATAAACACTAAGTTAATTCAAATATCTTTAGACACGTTGTGCATATTTATTGGAATAAGTACACATTAAACTTATTACATATATTTATCTATCACTAGAATTAAGGGTTTTTTTTAAAGATCTATACAACCTAATTCCTATTTTAACACTTTTATTAAGTCTTAATTTACGCGGTTTTTACTTTCGTGGCATTTCTGTGGAACGTAACCCCGCGTAAACGAGGGTCTACTATAATTAATAATATTCAATCGCAAAATTATATTTTGTCAGTCACATTGCATCGCTTTTTTTAAGATTATTTTCCTAACTTTTAAACCAAAAAAAAAAAAAATCATTCCCCTTCTTAGAGCTCGATTTCAATTGAAACGATCTTGGAAAAAAAAAAGTAAGTTGATGCATTTTGCTTCATAAGCTTCTGAGTTTTTATGAATTTATTTTAGATTATAATCTGAAAATAATGCATTAATTTTTTCCAATGTTACTGTTCCAAAAAAAAAAAAAAATTGTTGAGTGATTTTAAGCACAAAAACGCAAATGGGCCATTCCATGAAAAAGCAGCCATTTTGTCTCACACAAGTTGCAGTTCATATACTTAATTAAAAAAAGCAATACTTCCAACAGGTAATGAACAAAATATTTTGTTTAAGAAACCAAACATACGATTGTGATGTTTTAGGAATTAAAATTTTATTCACTACCCTTTTAAGTTATTTTTTAACGAAATATATTGGCTGTCACTTCCGGGACAAAATTTCATTTTTTTTCCAGTGGAGTTGACCAGTCTACGCGCATTTCACTATGCTTATATCGGAGTTAAAATGTTGATATCACATTACTAGTATAGGGAAAACAATTTAATTAATATGAATAATTTAGATAGTTCAAAGATTTTAGGACCAGATGCAGTGCAAAAAAACGCGAAAACGTTTTTAGAACGAGCTAAGATAAGAATGTACAACTCAAACATTTACATAACTTGTAAACTTAAAGTCGAATACAGAACCAGGTTCGAAATGGGTAGCATATTTACTGTTCAGAGTAAAATAAAGTATGTGTAAAAACATTTGTAAATGAAAATCCAAGTGAAAACATGTTTAAAAGATTGTCCGTCAAATAGTAATCAAAAGTTTTGCTTTAAATGAGCATACGAATTAAAAATGTAACGAAAACAAGAAAGACAAAATTAACAGCATTTTGATACTTTTGTCTACAAACACATTAAAGAACACTGCGTGAGCAAAAACTTAAAAAAAAAAAAAAAAAAAAAAAAAAAACACAATTTGGTTTTCAAGAAAAGCAGCAAAGACAGTTTTTTACTTACGTGCAAAATATCATTTTATATCCCTTAGGGGAAAAGAAAAAATTTCTTAACAGACAAATAGTTTTTATTCATACTAAAAAACATTTTTTTACAAAACAGTATGCTTCTTTTTTCTAGTGAAATCTGCCTACCATTAAAATATCTTTTCTTTCGCAACGATTTTAATTTTTTGTTGGTTTTTTTTTTGGGGGGGGGATGTCTGGTTTTGTATAATCTTTTCCCTAAACACTTTTTATTTAGGAAAAAAACTCTTATTCTAAAGGGTTTTGTAAATCCTTTCTAGAGAGAAAGCACATTAAAAATATTTAACGCTTCCGATAAAAGGATTTTTTTCTTTATTTTTATCCGACAAATTTCTTATAAAATTGTTTTTCTTTCAAGTATTTTTTATAACTCTATCGGTACTAGTTTCTCATATATGATTATTCACTACCAATTGAAACATTATTTAGAATGTTTACACAAAGTATTTTTAAGGTAAGTTCTAGGAAAAAATACATTTTGCACTCTTACAGTTAAACGAAATTTAACATGGACACAATACATTTATGTAATAAATTTTATGTGTTATTTTGATTCAAAAGTTTACTTACTTTTATGTTGTGAAAAAAATGTGGTTTAAATACCGAATAATATGTTATTTAATAAAACTTTGTTTTAAAAATAATTACCTTTCATAAATGTATAATCCGACCGGGGAGAAAAGACCCTTTGCAATCATTTGAGAAACCGAGTCCGTTCCGTAAAACAGATAGAGAAAGAAGAAAGGCTGTGTGTCATATTTTTAAGTTGAGCAACATTTTGGTGATATGAAAAAAAACGAGCTGATGTGTGCATCACATGACTTCCTTTTACTCCAATTTTAATGTCATTTCCCCATTACTGGCAATTTCAATGTGATTCAATAGTTTATTCTCTAAATATCATCAACAGTTTCCAAATTGAAACAGATTTTTAAAAAAAAATGCCAAATTTGTGGCCAATTGGCGACAAATCTTGGCGAACAAAAGACTGACAATACATCGCGAAGTGTCCGCCAAATTATAACACCACTTGAGTTTACATCGAAATTAACAATGATTTCCTCCCAAAAAGGGACAAAAGACCCCTTTAGAAACACCCGAATGCAAACAGAAGGGGAGGGATCACAACTAGACCCCACTGGGAGTCTACGTACGAAATTTCAACTTTCTAGGACATACCGTTCTTGAGTTATGCCACATGCATACGCACATACATACGTACATACAGACGTCACGAGAAAACTCGTTGTAACTAACTCGGGAATCGTCAAAATGGATGTTTCGCGTGTCTGTACGCTCTTAAGCACTTATCCACGTGTGGTCGAGTCGAGAAAAAAACCTCATCATTCATTCGGGGGTGAGTAAAATGGATATTAAGGTCGATTTTTGAGTGAAAATTTTTTCGCGAATACAATACTTCCTTTTTTGTAAAAGGAAGTAAAAAAAAGTACCTCCTAGTAAATTTTCGTTATGTGATTAATTACACCTGAAAAGTTTAAGATGCAACAGCATTGGGTTGGCGAAATAGTAAAAAAAAAACAATTTTTGTATTCTTTCTTTCAACCCTACTCTCACTAATTTTCAATTAAAATTAATTATAGGAGGCGTTGTTATCTCTGACCAATAACTGCTGAAAGAAGTGAAACCAAGACCCACCCCCTAAAGTAGGATGTGACCTATCCAATGAGACATCTGCCTTGACCTCACAAAACTAAAATATTTTACCTATTTGAAAAATTTCTTAAATTCCAAAATGACGCATTCAAACTCAAAAACCAATGACGCGCGCCGTTTCAACCTTCACGAAAATGGACGATTCTGGAAAAAAGGCGGAACTGAGGGTCAACTCTTGGCAGTCACACTTTAGCTATGAAAGATTTTTCTTAAATACAACAACATTTCATCCATTATATGAGACAGTGAGAAGCAAAGGGATGTAAGTGAAAATTTTCAAGATTTGAGTGAAACGACTATAAAGATAACGTTCTAGGTAGACTTTCATTGATTTTTTTTTTTCTAAATCCTACTATACAGCAGCACCTACCAGGACTACTAGTACCATCTCTTGCCCCAAGACAGAGGAGGGGTTCATCTTCCAGTTGTGCTGGTTTTCTCCAAATTTTTTATTTTGCCCCTTACATCGCTTTGCTTCTCACTGCCTCATATGGTTCCTGATTATCTGATACTAATGTATTTTTTTTTTACATTTGGAATTTCATTCCTGCCCTTTAAAGTGTTTTAAATTCCAATTTTCCCTCCACTAAAGGATCCCCCGTATCTACCACTGAGCGCGGTTAAACCAATTCGAGGGGATCCTTAAGATGTTTTGGTTTTTTTGATCCAGATCAGGAGCCAAACGACAACCTCTTAATCCAGTGTACCGGTAGCTACTGATTTAAACTTACAAGGAGAGGTTACGGTCTCGGAAATTCAGATCGGGATGAGATTTGGCAGATTAGTAGTATCCCTTAAGGGTACTCTCAGGGTAAAGTAATAAAGCGCACTAGCCATAAAATTCCGAGAAAACAGCCTTTAAAGATTTACGCGCAACTTATTAACTAGTAGAGATTGTCCGTAAACAAGCGTCCGGCGGTCATTGTGGGCAGCGCGCTGGGCTTCCATGCTGTCGATCCGGGTTCAAATCCACTGCGAGTGTTTTTTTTTTTTTTTTTTTGTTCATTTATAAAGTAACTGTTACAGCTTTGTACAATTTGAATTGAAGATAATGCGAAATTTTTAAACACGTAAAGCACTTGAATAGAGAAAATGGAGATAAATTAAATCGATACAAGTTAAAATTTGAATTACAACGGCTACAAAATTACTGTGGAGCTTAATTTATAGATGATTTTTAACAATATAGTTGTTATTTATATACATACACCAGAATGATATTTATCATAAGAACATGGAAAACAAAAACTGTTTTGATATCTCGCACAATTTAATAAAGGAAGATTGCTTACAGGATCAACTTTTTTGTGAAAGAGTCGTTGGAAAACATACTTCATTTACATTCAGGAAAATTTCTCTTTTGTCAGAATGTTTAGAAGTATACCAGGTATATCGAATCATTTTATCAAAAATTGGCGATGACAGTTGATGGACAATTGATTGTATTTTTATGCAGTCTTCACGGGCATTTATTTCTCTATTATTTTCAACGAGAAACGCGCAATTATGTATATTTTTTATTAAATTCTTTACCTGTCTATAAAAAATAGACGTCGCAAGGTTGAACAAGTGGAGTACATTTTGGTGGAATCCCTTTAACTGAAAAGTTGGAGATTTTTTCATCATCCTGGAAAATTTGGTCGTATAGTTCAGGTTTTGTTTGTCCTCCCGAAGAGTCGATAATCAATAGAAATTCTTCCTTTCCCACATAAAACTTCAAGCAAACGGTTTAAAAATTCGATGTATAGTCTTGTCGTTACCTTTCCTGATTTCGAAGATGTTATTATGACATTTTTATATTTTTGTTAGTATTTATCAATTGTTTTTTGAATTCGGGGGCCAAAAATACCAGTTGCTTTTTGTAAAAAAACAAATACAAAGGGCAGAACTTTTCCAGACAGGGTAAAAGAATATTGAGCTGTATATGAATGCATTACTCTATTCATGTCGTGCCTTTTGACGAAAATAGTTTTACTTCCCTTTCGAGCCAAAGTCCTGTTGTACGCCGACTGATACTGACATCCTGGAAAAAGGAAATGGGAATTAAAAATATTTTGTCAAAATCAGGCGCGGATCCAGAGAGAGGGTTGTGGGGGGGGGGGGGGGGTCATGACCCATCTTTTAAATGACCAAATATAGAATAAAATTGCATTTTTGGGACATATTTTGAAAAAAAAATTCCCATTTCGCACAAAAATTACCCTTTTACCCCTCCCTTTCCGAAAATGACCTCCTCCTAAACCAGAAGCTGGATCCGCCCTTGGTCTGAAGATTGTAAAATAAGTTTTTAATAACTTACCAGTTTGGTCAGCATTGATAACATAATCGTTTTTGAAATTCGGTATCAACTTTAACGTCTGGATTACAAAAGTGTCTGCAGAAGCCAAAGTTTCTTCGATCGTCGCAGTTTCTCTTTTTGAAACAAATTTTGTGACTTTTCGCTGACGAATGGCATGCTTCCTTTTGAAATTTTTTTACCCAACTGTCAGATGTTTTAAATTCAAAATCTGTAAACTGTCGTGCTGCTGCTAAAGCCCACTGTTGCAAGTTCCGAGTAGTAACTTGTTGATAATTTTCTCGAGCTTCTAGAAAACGATCATATGTCCAAGAATTGATTACATCGTATTGATCTAATAGATTTCCTCCATTTTTTATTTCTTTCTCCCATTGCGATAAATATTCATTTTTTTTTAACCTTTTTTTTGTAAGGTTTGTAGATTCCATGAGGGGGTGAGCCGTTGCTATGTTCACAACTTTAATTTTGTAATCCAAAGGAAGATGCTCTACCTCTCTTCTTTTTTTCTCTTTTGGTTCGTATTCAGCTGATGAGCTTTGAATTTCGACTTGCTCAAAAGGTTCCTCCTCACAGTTTTCATTTTCATGAGCAAGTTCGTCATCAGTTACAAATATTTTTTCAACCAGCATATCCATAGTACGTTCATAAATTTCTTCGCCCATTAACACTGCTTCATGAGAAATTGAACTTGATGATTCTGCTGCAATCAAATGGTTTTCAGTAAGCAAGCTCTCGTAATAAACGACCGCATCTTTTAATCTCTGCTTCAACAATTCCTTGTGCAATGAATGTTGATCCATTTTGCCAACAGATTTTATTTGTTTCAGGATTACTTCAATAACCGACCATTTCGATTCACAATATTTTAAAAACTGAAATCCTTTTTCACGGTATAGAATGTTCCAGTCTAATATACAGTACAGACGATAAATAAATTTAATGATGAAAACAAATATGAACATTGCAAACAATAATAGATGGAAAATAAAGAGTTGAATATTCAATGAAAAATACAGCAGACGATAAATTTACAAATAACAGAATCAAGGAGCAAAACCATTGCTCGATAAGTACGGTTAGGTTTTTTTTAAATTTGACTACCTGCTTATATGCAATAAAACAACATTTTTACTCATCCACAAAGAAACTGATTATGTTTTTATTGCAAAAATCATTTACTTCGTCAAAGTTTATAATATCTAAAAATGTGTAATCACTTGTTTGTGAGAATAGTAAATAGAGTTTTGCAAACTGCAAAAAGCGGTAATAGTCACTTTATAAATGAACAAAAATGAAAAAACTCGCAATGGATTTGAACCCGGATTGACCGCATGGAACCCCAGCGCGCTGCCCACATGACCACCGGGCGCTTGTTTACGAACAATCTCTACTAGTTAATAAGTTGCGCGTAAATCTTTAAAGGCTGTTTTCTCGGAATTTTATGGCTAGTGCGCTTTATTACTTTACCCTGAGAGTACCCTTAAGGGATACTACTAATATGCCAAATCTCATCCCGATCTGAATTTCCGAGACCGTAACCTCTCCTTGTTAGTTGAATTTTTATTTCCGTGGATTTTTCGAGAACGTGGGTATGGAATGTACTCAATGAGTATTCGGCGTGGTCGTCCTCCTAATTCGGAACTTTCTTATTCTGACCAGGACAACCTACGATGGTGTAAAAATGAAAAAAAAAAAAAAGAAAATACGCGTTTTCCAAATGGATGTCCTGTCCCATGCAGACGGTAAAATCTTCAATATCTCACCTAGTCTTCAAATTTGGCGCCTTTCTTTCAATTTCGGCAGCCTTTAAGAGGGGGGAGGGGACGAAGGAAAAAAAAATGTCGGTCAAAAATAAGTCTGAATGTGCATTTTCGACTGCTACCAATTCAATTATTTTCATTACTAGAAAGTCGCCCGTCAAGGTATGACGGGTGAAAATTGCTTCTACATTTGAACGAAGCCTTGCCCGTTTTGTGATACTTAGACAGTTGAAATTTTAACCCTAATATCAGTATAGATTAACCTTAAAATGCAGTAGATAGCGTTAAGCTGTTGACCACGCCTTCGTTTCTTAATTGCCCTAAAAGTAGAGTCTAACCAGTAAAACAGTAAAGTTACCGAATCCAGTTCAGCCTTATCAAAAGAAAGCCTTTCCCTGCATGCTTAACATTACCAAAACATGTTATGAAATAATCATGCCGTGGCGTGAGTTTCATTGTTGAAACTCGCGGGTTACTCGATCATCGGCTGTTATTTACGTGAGAATTGCATTATTCTTGGAGTTACCTGTTAAATACAGCTTCCTATCTACAAGGCTATCCTCCGCTTTCCAATTTAGTGCGAATATTTTACTCTAAAGTTAAGTCTGATGCTGGTTTAATATTTTATTAAAATGTGTATAACTAATTACATACTTCATTGGAAACTGAAAAAGTCTGCAGTTGTCAGTGAGAAAAAAATACTTACTAAAGATGCAATTGAATAAATTTTAAATTTGTAAATACAACAACATGATAGAACACATGTATACTTATCTTATCGGCATTCGCCAATGTTTTTTTTTTTTTTTTTTTTCAGTTTAGTGCCTTTGAAAACTCATACTTCTTTAAATTACTATTATTATTTAAGTTTACTTCTTTAAACTTAAAGAATAAGGCATTCTTGCAGTCTTTATTAATATTTTGGAACATTTGATGGTACATTGAAGACCGATATTGCCAAATGGTTGTTTGAGGAAATAATACAACTTTTTGATCCATAAAACCCCAATATTTGCGTATCTACATTCCCTTTTTGATTATATTTCATTAAAAAACAAAACACTCTTACATCTTTTTTGCAAATATGCTCGTGAAAAAATCAGAAACTAAGAAAAACATTCATAAAATGAAGCTTACATTGCCGATTTTCTATTAAGAACATTTGCTCAAGGCGAAATGTCTTTAATATTTCTAATGTACTAGAGAAACTTGAAATAAATTAACTTGGTATTTATTCAATAGTTTTTCGCATTCTGCAATGGAAAATGAAATCGTTTGACTCCCCCCCCCCCCTCTCAAGTACATTATTTAACAAAGCATATTTACTTTCTGACACTTATGAGAAAATGACTTTTTATTTAGATTGAAAATTGCAAAATATTTGGAGAAAATGACGCAAATATGCTTTCATTTTTCAAAAATAGTTTCTTAATAGACATTTCATTTTGGGATATAAGAAGGTAAGAAGTTTATTATTTTATTTTATTTTTTTCAAATCATTAGTTTTGTTTTTATCAACATTCAAAATACAAGAGCTATTTTTGAGAAACAAAAGTAGTAAATAATATGTGATTCACTTTACATAAAAAGGCTGTTAATATATTTTCAAAATGCATGCTTAAAAGTACGACAAAATGTCCATTATTAAAATATAAAAAAAAATGCATTAGAGAACATTATATTCATAAATTGCTAAAAGTTTACATCCATTTGCTTTACATGTTTAGTTCATCAGTTCAACCAGTCGAATTCTATTCGTTATTTTTTTATTACATTAATAAATATCTAAGTGGAGACATTTTCAACACTATGACATTTTTTTTTTAAAAAGGTAGGCAATAGCTCTTTACTTGTAATGTATAAATAATTTAGTTAAATGCATAAGATGTTTTTGATGAATGTTTAAGTATGCAGTCAATGTATAAATATTCGTTTTACATATTCTAGTAAATATTTCAGCGTGGATAAATATATTTTCCTTCTACCACTGTAATAAGTAAAACATATTTCCAGTAATAAAAGCTAAGATTAAAGGCAAATATTTGCAATGCTGCTAGCTCGATCCATTCGCACAAATGAGACGTTTTACCCTTAATTTCATATCTCTGTCCTTCATTTGTGGAATTTTAAACTTTAGCTTTCAATTGATATATTCGAATACGGTGAAATCTCGATATAACAAGTCCCAATACAACAAAATATGCGCTTCATCAATGTGAATTTTCAGTCCCGACTTTCTTGCCGTTACGTCGTTGCGTTCTCTTAAACTATTTTTCCCTGCATAATTAATCATCATGCATCATAATTTCAATTGCACCCAAATCTCTTTCTGTGCGATTCTTTTTTTTTTTTTTTTTGTGCTGTGTATGAAAATTTCAATCAGATTGGTACTCAATTGACGATAGTATTTATAAAACGGACAAAGTTATTTATAAAACAAATGAACTTTTCAATGCGATTTTTTTATATGCGGTCCCTATCCACCGCACAAAAAGAGGTTTGGGTGAATTAACTTTCAAAAACGTTGTACTTAGAAAATTGTTATTTGTACGTGTTGCAGCCGTGACAGTGCGGTTACACTCGCAACACGTACAAATCATTATTTTTCAACATCAAAAAGGTTTTTCAGAAACTTGATACTGCATCTTATTATACAGGATGATTCCTGGCATTCGAATGTATGGAAATTGGACGCCGAAGTTTAGAATTCCAGGAATAAAATGCAAATAAATGCACAAAAACGTCACCCCTGTATGAATAAATTAAGCATGTTGTAACTCCAGAAGATTAAATGCAGTACACAATCTTTTAAGACTTCCAATATTTTTTTGTCATGATGATTCTTCATCGGACAGGATCTAGAGGCATTAATCTGCTAAAATATCGCAAACAATGTATGAAAAATAGGTGTGAAAATTTTTCAATTAAAGCAGGATGCAATAGATGCGAAACTGGAACAGGAAGTTAAAATAATTGAACGGGTTAGAATGAAGATACTGTAATTCAAAAATTTTACAAGTTGACAGAATCATGGACTTGCGATTACCTTAAGTTACTCTATTAAGTGTACCAATCGAGATAAATCAGACCAAAATATATTTATTGCCCAACAAGAGCGCAACAACTGCCCACTTACTAAAACTGCAGTTTGAGTGAAAATAAGAGTGGTTCAAAACGGTTTCTGGTCTGCTGATAAGACCAACAACCACAATTTTTGGCTAGGAGGAACATCATTCAGGCATCATTGTCCTTGAATGTATTTGACTTCCTTTCAGCCAACGTATCTCAATTTTTTAAATGGCAATGGCGTAGGTCATTTAGTGTTTTTAACCGACTTCAAAAAGGAGGCGGTTATCAATTCATACCGTATGTTTTTTTTTTTTTTTTTGTTTGTCCACTCTTAGCGTCTCACCTAGTGAACCGATTTTGATGATTCTTTTTTTAATGGATAGGGGATGGCTCAACTTAGGTCCCATTACTTTGTTTGACCATATTTGTTCTTTAGAAAAAAAGTTATGGGCAAAAAACAGTAAATTTTATGCAATTTCCCTATTAAATGATTAAAATGATATTGTAGCGAAGTTCGCACTTTTCATCCGTGGATAACGGTGGCTCAGTGGTAGAATTCTCGCCTCCCACACGAGCGACCTGGGTTTAAATCCCGACTAGGACAAAGTGAATTTTACTGAAATTTCGTTTCTACTGTTTCCCGTATTTTCTCGAATCTTCTATTAATTTCTATATCTTTCCAAGTCTGGAGAGTTCCAGCACTTTCTCAAGTTGTATATAAGGAGATGTAACGTTTATTCGTGGTTCTGAATAAAGATCTCGAGTTGAGACTAACGAGTATTCGCTTCATTTGGCTTTCACATTGTCTTCGCTATCTTCATCTACGCGACAAAATGAAATTCATTGTTATAAAAGTTTGGTGCCATATAACAGTAACATTAATAGTAATTGTAATGATAATTTTGAATGAAGGCTTCTCTGAAGCAAGCATCAAATTTCTTTAAGGGATACTTCGATAATGGGGAATCTGGCGCTGTCGTCTCATTTTCGGCGTAAATAATTTTATTTTAATAACCCTGCTGATTTATAGTAACCCTATGTGAATTATCAAAATCTTCCTTTCTTCAGTGCTATTGCTCCATAGTAGGGGTAAACCTAACCTGGAAGCGAGGTGATGCAGTGATTAGGATCTGCTTAGCCTTCACAATGCTACCATTAGGTTTGACTCAACTACTCTGTAGTATTTTTATCGTTATCACCTATGCCGATAACAGATGATCGGGGCTAAGTAATAAGAAAATACAGGATTGCATCATGAGCAACTTAGATGCTGTGGAATGTAAATTAGTTAGGAAAAACATAATACTTAAATGGTTATAATTAAATTAACTACACATGATTTCCAGAGAGGAACAAAGATAAGTTTTTAGTGCCAATCGCTTAAAGTTTAACGCGTGTCAATAGTTTTTTTTTTTTTTTTTTTATATATAGCATTTTTAAGAAAAAAATGTGAAGTTTCGTGATGGTAACTTCTTATTATCTGAAATACCTACATTTATACTAAAAAGAATGAAATAAAAAAATTTTGAAAAAAAATAGAACCGACTTCAAAATTGCTCTAAAAAGTGAAAAATAATTTTATTCTTTAAACACCATCGATAATGCTTTTAAACATAATTTTTGAAGTTGGCGCAAAAACGATAAATAAAATCATTCACAGTCATAACTCAAATACAACTATAAATTTAACCAGGACCAGTTTCTTCACTATCACATACGTTATGCATTGATGACAGCATATTTGAATAGCGATATAAATGTTTCGTTCGTAACTTTGGATGCTTTTCTGAAAAAAGATATGAACGAAGCATGGTTACACTGGATTTTAGGTTTTGTTTTTGCGCCAACTTCAAAAATTATGTTTAAAAGCATTATCGATGGTGTTTAAAGAATAAAATTATTTTTCACTTTTTAGAGCAATTTTGAAGTCGGTTCTATTTTTTTTTTTTTTTTTCAAAATTTTTTAGAAAACTAGTTCTTGTCTACTAGCTTACTTGAAAACTTAACCGGAAATATCTAAAATGTTGTTCAGCACAAATAAACAGATTATTGAATGCACGTGTTTCATGGTTTTCCAGGAACCCTTTTCTCAATTAAAAGTTGAGAGCTTGTGGATGAAAAGATATCCATTTTTTCCCCCGTTTACAAAACCTTCATTTCCTCTAAATTATAATAGAACTACTTCCGCCACTTTCATTCTAAAAACGACAATTATGTGGAAAGTTGATCTTGGGAGCTTAGAAAGAAAACCAATTTACCTGTAAACAACAACTGGGGGGGGGGGGGAATACTTACTCCCATCCGCAGAACTGACTGTATTTAAAGGATGCTTTTTCCATCATGCAATAAACAAGCCAATGATTAAACTGGAGTCTCCAAATAGTCAAAGAATTTAGACTACTTATTGAAAGAGGATACTAAACTAGTCAAAGATTTGACAAGTTAATTGACGACATCAAACTCAGAGGAATAACACTGACCTCCAAATTCAATTCTTTGTTTGACAAATTTCGTCTGACGATTTCAAAAATTTGGAGAGAGTATTGAAATTTTGTCAATGATTATGGTTTATTAAGTTATTTATTTGCATTTTAATAATGCATAAGATCTTTTCTCATTAGATGCTAGTGCGTTACATCGCACATTTCATCACTTTGTAAAACTCAGAGTTTTGCTCGTAAAAGCCTAAAATCCCCCCCCCCGCCCAAATTTAAGTCCGGGAAACGCCCGATTAAACTTTTGGGTTTTGTGAAACTCATTGAAGAACCTGTGCAACGAGAGCTTCCTGTTATGGAAAAGGTTTTTGGTGATCTAGTTGATAAGTAAGTTCCAGAAATGTGATGGTTCATAAAGGAGCAGAAATTCTGATAGAGGTCCGATAACTATAGTAAATAAAGTCGATAGGGACGACTGCCAGCGGATAGAAAATTTGAAGTTAAGATATGTCGCAAACATAAGAGAAATGATCTGAATTCGTGTTGCACTGATATAAGAAGCAGGGAATCATGAATATGGACGGAAGAAGCATATACAAATTCTGAAGACAAAATATGAGGTTTTTAAAAAAAGGGGTAAATACTCACATAAAAAGTTGATAATTCATCTGGAAGAGTTAATTCTAACAGAGTTACTTTATACTACCACTTGATGAAACATAATCGTTCCATATTTTTAGTTCCCGCTGTTAATTCTGACATGAACAGATCTTATTCTGGTGGATCGCCAAAGTCAATTTGCAGGACTAGACAGCGATAAAAGCACGAATCACAGAACATCACATGCAAAGAACTAAAGTTTTTTAAAAAGTATGCGAAAACTTTTCATCAGCAGGGTGAAAAGCGCGTTTGTTTCTTCAATCCGGTGTTAGAACTTGCAATGAGCATTTCCACATTTTAATCGCTCAACGCCACATGCTATTCGTTCCAATGCCTTTACAGTTTTCGCATGGGAAAAATAGGTGTTGCCACTCAACAATTTCGAAAATCGTCATAGTAATCGTAACCGTGAGCACCGTGTTGTGTAAAATCATCACTATCTCGAGTTCAGGGGCCCTCCGTGGCTCTGTGGTAGATACTTGGTCTTCTGAGCCGGAGGTTGTGGGTTCGATTCCCGCCGGTACGCTGTGTGTTATTTCCTTATTTTATGTTTTAAACATTTCCTGTGTTTGTACGGAGACAAGGCTATTGACACGCAGTCCTCTATGTATGTGAATCTGTTTAGCTTATAAATAAATAAATAAATCTCGAGTTCATGTATTCAATTGACCATATCCAAAATGTTGACTCGATTGGTTCAACGGATAGGCAGCAAGAGCTCCGTACATAGAAAAAGTTACTTCTGACCACCCTGTATAAATTATAAAATTTAATGCATGGGCCTATAAAAAGAATTCTGAAAGTATAAAAATAGAAACAGGATAAGAGCCATGTGAAAAAAAAATTCAACGCATTAATTTGACTTTATTGTTCTCCCAAGCACTGCAAAATTCATGAAATGAAGTTTTTACTCCAACTTTGAACCCTAAGTAATTTTCAACCAATGTAGTCGAATTTATCTCTTGCATTTCTCGTTCACTCAACTGATCGTTTTGTATTCAGTATTTGTTTATTTCAATCATTGGAAACTAATTTATAGTGACACATTTGAAGTAATTTGGTTTAAAAAACATCACATTTTCCGCATTTGTATTTTTCTGTTAAGACTTAATGTATTTACATATTATTGGTACGCATTTCGGTTTTTAAAACTGTCGCATTTAATGAATTGTTATTTATACAACACTCGTAAAAATTGTACATTCGTCAATCCCTGTCATGGCTAATAGTTAAGGAATTCAGTTTTCTTACTGAATCTGAAAAATACGGCTCAAAATTTTTGCCTACTACTGACATCAGGTAACATATTTTTAACCCCCGACATACAAAGGAAGGGGGGTAACATATTTGCAGTTGCTGTGTCTGTAGCACTTAGTACCTAAACGGAAGGGCCGATTTTGGATTTTGTTTATTCCTTGTTTTAAAGGAGAGTTAATCAAAATTGTTCTTAGCTAGGCTGCCTCTTCGGAAGACATTAATTAACGAAGACATAAATTAAAAATTTTCAAAAATATTTTTGCATTTTCAAATACTGCTAAGCCTTTTTTTTTTTTTTTTTTTTTTTTTTTTGACGCGATTGGAAGCATAATTCATTGTTGGCCGACAAGAAAAGAAAACGCAATGATTTAAAAATTTTACTCGTTGCAAGTTCCTATTTCTTAACAAATAAAAACTTGAAGTTGATCTTTAACAGTATAAGGCTTTTAAAAGGATTTTCAATTTTCCCTCTTAAAGCAACATTTCGACTCAGTCGGTTTTTTTTTTTTTTTTTTTAATTTTTAATTTTGTAGTCTTGTTAAGAATAAATACAATATTTTTTCCTTTAGCTAAGAGTTGCTGCTATTTGCATTTATTAACTACTCTTGATGCATGCGGATAAATGAATGAAAGAGACTATGAATGAAGTTTCGAATAGCTGCTTAACTTATTTCCTACTAAGCGTAACATTTTCTCCCCAAGAGTCATTTTCTGTACTGGTATATTGCTAGCGATTCTCGTGATAGCTGATAAGTTGACATAAACTCATAAGGGAAATGGGCAGGAGACGAAAGTAATAAAATTCGTCAAGGGCGCACTTAAACTCAATTTTCTCGATTTGGGATTGAACATAACACAGCTCTCTTTCCATTTTCAATATTTCAGAAGAAGTAGTTTTGTGTCTGTATTTCATGGTAAATAAATATATATTGAACTACTCCTGTTACCGTCTCGTAACACATTTTCTACTTAAATTTGAGCCAATTGTCTACTCAGTAATATAAAAAGTTGGTGACATTCTTCTAAGAAAAAGCTTGAATTCAAAAACACATTTATTTTAGACTCTTTACATTATTTACATCACTCTTATTCAGTTTCTACAAATTAAAACTAGTATGTTGTGGCCATCACGAAACTTTCTTCTATATCTTTCTTATAATTCTCATCCCTCCCCATGCTTAACGAGGAAGCAATATTCCCAACGAAAACAAAATTACACATGCCAAAACTTGACGACCATCCCAATGTCTGAATTATTGCAAAAGCAAAGCAAAGAATGAAAAATGAAAATTATTTTAAAAGCCTTGCTTAAAATAATTACAAACATTTATCTGTTAACAAACATAAGATGGCAACAGTTAAAAATTTTAAATCATTGAGATAATAAATCTCGGATCATTTCCATGCAATTAAAAGCACGAGCTGAACGCAGACGACAGTCTGTTACGATTTATCTTTCTTATTGTTGCAATTAAAAAGCTATTTTTATTCACACAAATAAAAAAAAATCAGCCCCCATGGAGCGATTGGCGTCAAAATTAAACCAACGCCTGTTTACCTGTACTGATTCACATATATTCCAAATTTCAACCAGAACGTAGCATTACTTCTTGAGATAGGGCACTCACAATGGAAAAAAAGAACGGGCGATTGCGCTACCCCTTTTTCAGCTGTTGACACCAAAATAGAATCATTTCTTATACCCTCTAAGGGCTACTTGTCGATAAATTTTTGTTTGATTATGTTCATTATTTATTGAGATACAGCAGTCACAATTGACGGCAAAAAACGTTCTATAGCTCAACCCCCGTTTGAGCTATTGACACCAAAATTGAATCAGGATCTGTACCTGTTAGGGACAACATATGGATCAAATTTTGTCTGATTCCGCCAGTTACTTCCTGGGGAATAGCAGTCACGCAAAACTCAAAAAACGTCCCATTTCTCCACCCCCCTTGGAGGAATTCGCGCCAAAAACCAATGGGCACAAGTTCACATAGGGGCACATATGTATACCAAATTTCGTTCGATTTCATGCGGTAGTTTTTGTTGTAGAGCGGCCACAAAAAACTGGTCACACACAGACGTGACACACACACACACACACACACACACACACACACACACACACACACACACACACACACACACACACACACACACACACACACAGACAGACAGACATTTTCCAAAAATAGTCGTCAGCACACCACCTCAAAACGTTCGAATCCGTCAAAATTCGAAATTCGAAAATTTGCACGAATCCAATACTTTCTTCTATATATTAGATATAGAAGAAAGTAAAAATGGGCAAAACTTATTATCTCACCTTCATCTTGGTATACCAAATCTTATTCTATTTTTACTCTGTTGCCAGAAATAAAAAGTTATTTTTTGTTGCCTCGAGGTGGAAAGGATGATCGTTACTTTTTTTCAAGGCTTATCTCCATCAACTCCTGTTATTGAATAAGCAACCGTAGTAGGCAACTAAAATATGCTTCATTATTTTTATTTCGAAAAGAAATGCGCAGTAAATGCTTAGGTTATATTAATTAAATATCGATTTTTTTCTTTGGTTTTTTGTGCGTATAATAGTTTAACTAGAATGCTTATCAGTTTGATTACTTTCTCTTTGACTGAAACCTATGAAAGGCTATTTTAAATGCAAAAACTAGCATGTACAATGTACATATGCAACATTAATTTAAATGAATCAAAGACGTTGCTTTAAGAACACATAACGAGTGGGATTTCATTGGACGGGACATGAACAAAGGACCTTTGGTACAAGCATTGATGATCTGCGCACAGTAGTTAATGTGGTTAGGATAAGGTAACTTTAAGAAACCATCAATGAAATCATTAATTGAATGCCTTGTAAGTTTGAGGTCTATATAGCTGCATTAGATTCTGAATCAACTAGTTAATTTTTAATAAATATCGTGTTTTTTAATCATTTGCATATGTATCTCATGGAGATCCCTCCTGTAATTGAGCCGTTTATTTCAAAACACAAGCAAACGACAAGCTCTGAAATTTCGAAAAAGCACTTTTCCTTTGTATTAACATTTTTCTATAAGCGTTAGGGTAACGGAACCAGTAACAGACATGCTTAAGACATCGCTCTCAGGTTAACTCAATTTTCTGAGCCTTTTAATATATTTAGACTTTTAAAACTATTTTTCTCTCATGCAGCAACATCTCAACTAACTTTTAGCTGCTTCTAAATCCTTTGAGCTGCTTAATTCTATTTTTGCTAGCTCATTTTCGGAAAAAAGGCAGACCCTCAGTAACAGACACTGACAATTCTGATGATACCCAGTAACAGATTGGATGAAGAAAGGATGAGTAATGGACAGAATTCGCCTTTTCTATTCAAAATGTGCAACAGTTCTTTATTTTTAGATCTAAAACCTTATTAAATTCAAATGAACGTGAAGCACCGGCTGACCTCGTGGTGGCTGTTCATAACCTTTCAACACTGCCTTGTAAATACCAACTGGCTCATAAAATTCCCTCTGATAATACTAGATGGTTGCACCATATTCATGGGCCACAGTAACATCAGTTTTACCCGCCAAAAATTCCTATTATTTAAACCCGAATTTACGACTGCGACTGTCCGTTACTGGACCCTTGTCTGTTACTGGTGCCATTACCCTTTCATGTTTTAAACTAAGAGGGATAGGAACTAGTTTGATATATCCCCCCCCCCCCAATCGGAAATTTGGCGACTTTTTTCAATTTTCCAAAAATTGTTGCCACAAAACTTTAAAAAAAACTCAAAAAATGGTACAAAATACAAGAAAATACTAAATTTGGCAACAGCAAAAACCTAAAAGCTGAAAAAAAACTAAATTGGCACCACCAAAATACGAAACAGCAACCCTAAAAAGTCCGTAGGGAGTGCCAGATTTGGCGCGTATTTTTTTTTTTTTTGGGGGGGGGGGGTATATCAAAGTTATACCGAGGGATACATACTGTTTGACCATCGATTACATGGAAAGGCTAATATCCAGTTTATAGGTGGAAATGGACGTATATATTAGTTTATAGGGATGTAAGTTGGTTTGTTTCAGATGTGCACTTTTGCCTCTCTATTACTTAGCCTTAATTTTGTAAAAATGAAAAAAGCTTTCTTTTTTATTCTTTAGAAATTTCATTACACCACAAACTGTCTGAAGCCAGTAATTTACCCCAAAGAAAACACGTATAATGGAATGTTTTACCTTTTTCTTTAGTATTATTAATCACCGCAAGGTAGCGTATTCGAGCTCTGGAGTTGCGAATTATTCTATTTATTTTATTTTATATTTTGTTTCGACTACATTTTATACATCGCTTGCCAAATTTAGATTATGTTTAATCCAGATGTAATATTTTACAAGGCATTCGAAACAAAATAATATTTATCTTTTTGATTTTAGAGCACTGATGAGAAAAATAAAGTATGCATTTAAAAGTTAAAAGTTAGTGTTATACGGGGAAACTAAACTTTTGAGCCGAAGACAGGCAATTTTTTGTAAGCGTTTCATAAAAATAAAGTAATATGTTAGAATTATCATACATATTTTAACAGTGTATTAAACAAAAATGAAATTTGTTCTTTCAAAATTTGTGTCACATCAAAACCGTGCAGTTATGAAGTAAAGTTTTGTACTGTGTAGTATCGAAACCGTGTTATAACAATCGCAAATTTGGTACCGTGTAATTTCGAAACCGTGTTGTAGAAGTACTGTGTTATACGAGGGACGCCTGTACACAATATTGAAAGTATTGTGTATATGTTTTATCAGTACTATGTAACGTCTGTAAAAAGACTCGTTTGCATTTGGCGAGGAAAAACAGTGGAATAAATAAAAGAAGAAATAGTATTTTTTCCTATAGATCAAAAAAATATGATCTCCAAGTTTTAAAACTTATAGCAATTTTTTTTTTCATTCAATGATATCAGATGTTTTATTTCCTTCTCGATGGAAGAAACATTGAAATCAAGATGGAGGAAAATATCATTAGTAACGCCACGCATGCGGTTATGAAGAAAAAAAAATAATTGGGTTAGATAGTGGGATTACACATGATATTTCTGCTTGTATGTGGCTTTTATTTAAATCACAAAGTTACAAAGCCGCTCTTTTAGGTAGAACTGCCTCAAACTTTAACACTTTTGCCGAAATACAAAGTAGGGGAACATGGGGCAAAGTGAAATAACTGGGCAAAGTGAAATGATGAAATATTTACTCTGCTTTTAGCTCCATGTATCTGGTATTATTTTAACTATATAGTACCATATGTTGTTTATGCCAGTCAAAAAAAAAAAAAAAATACGTGCGAAGATTTATTAATTTATTTAAGAATTTTGTAATACAGGCAACTTCAAAAAACTGATACTCATATTATAATATTTTGTTGTTAGTCAAAAATCATTTTTGTTACCATAAAATGATAAAGTATTTCTTATTAACATTTTAAATATTAACTGAGACCTCCTAATACTCAATGCAGCAAAAATTTGGTTAATATTGAGTTTATTTGTATTTTAAATAAATTGTGCAATTAGACAAGTACATACGGGGCAAAGTGGATGGTGCAAAGTGAAATACTAGTTTGTTTCATTTACTCACTCAATCATCTCTACATAGTATAAAATGAAGTGTCCAAAAAGCGTCTGTTTGTTTGAACTCGCAAAACTCGAGAACTACCCGGCCGATTTCGCTGAAATTTTCACAATTTGTTCCTTTAAGTCCTGAGAAGGTTTGCAGACCAGTTCGAAAACAATTCGATGAATAGTTCATTTTTTATTCCAATTTAGGCCCAATTTTCACATAAATTCCCGAATATGGGGGTAAAACATTACTCGCAATTAGTAATATTACATATCGTTGGAAAGGGCAGAATTTTCCGCGTTCTACGCAATTTGTTCCAACGCTCTAACTTAATTGCGGCGGGAGTTATTTACGTTTTCAGCTCGAATTTGTTTAGGCTTAGCTGAAATTTAGGCAATACTTTCTTCTTTAAATCCATCAATAAAAAGTGAAGGAATTGTCCTACAGTTTTCGTTTTGACACCATTGAAAAGAGCTACCTTTTTTACTTCAGATCTAACTCGACCTATGGTCGGAAGTTTAATTCTCTATCTCCATTAGAAAAAAAGTTACAAGCGAATTAAATGAAGTTCAAAAATCTGTTCTCTATTCAAGTTTTTAACCATTTTATTTTGCGTTTCCACGGTAACGCTTTTTGAAACCATTGTTTCTATCTTTCTCATTTTCAACTCTGAAACATATTTTATTTTGTGTTTCCATAGTTACGCTTTTTAAATCCACCTTTCTCATTTTTTTTAAATTTCTTAAAAGTATTTTAAGATCAGTCGTCATTGTTTGGAGTTGAAATTTTGCATGATGATTTTTTTTTTCTTTTATTTATGCCTGATTGTTGAACATACGTCACTTGGCACAATTTTTGTTTTCAAAATAGACCGGGCAAAGCCGGGCAACGCAGGTAGTTTAAAATAAATCACTTACGTTTTCATTTATTAATTCTTTCATTTACATTCATTAATTTAGTAATTCACTTATTGAGTCATTCATTTGATTATTTTCTTATTCATTCTTTCTTTTACTCGCTCATTTATTTTTCTTCATATATTGATTTATTAATTTAATTACTCGTTCTTTGTTTTATCTTTTCATTTATTCATTTAACCTTTTATTTACTGATTTTTTTGATCAAAAATATGTTTTATAATCAAATAAAATATTTTTCTAATGAAATATTTTCTACTTTTTGTCCCCAAAAAATTTTAAGTGAAAATTTTCCACCTTTTTTTGAAGACTCAAATTTACTACCAAAAAAAAACTGCTTCAATGCAAATTTTTTTTATAAAATACAATGTTCTTTCTTTGTGTACTATAATTTTCAAAACAATTTCCGATTTTTTTCATTTTGAAAAAACTCAATCATCCTAACCATTTCACTTTGCCCCACACTCCCCTACGTTATAGAGAAATGAACAACATAACTGAATTCATGAAAAGGTGCTGAAAACTATTTTTTCATGCTAAGTTCATGTCAGTTTTACATATTAACTTGTGTAAAGACAGTTTCTTTCTTTCTATTTCAGCTGAGACTTGCCGGTATTAATGAACAACTACTTTTATAAAAAAAAAATAATAATATTCATGATGTAAGCATTTTCAATTGAGGCAGTGAGAAACAAAGGGGAGTAATTGGCAAAATTAAAAATTTGGAGATAACCAGCGCGAGGGAAACCTCTCCTCCGTCTTAGAGCAAGAGATAGTACTAGTAGCCCTGCTATGTGCTGCTGTACAGCATGAGTTAGAAACAAAATCAATGAAAACCTACCTAGGACGTTATCTCTATAGCTGTTTTACTCAAAACTTGAAAATGTCCACTTTCATCCTCAATGCCTCAATTGTAATGGAAGAATACATTCTATGAGTGCGTTTGCCCACTAGTAGAATCAACAAAATAAATAAAGTCAAATCATTCTGTTTGTGAAAACGCAACAAAAAAGAGGTTTGATTTTCGATAATGTTGATTTGAAATACGCTTTAGTAAAGCCATGAAAAGACTAAGTAATATTGTTAGGGAAAAAAATATTTTTTGGAAATTCTCGAGAGAATAAAAAAATATATATGTATAAATTTTGGAGGTTGACAGCAAGTGATAATTTTCCTCTTTTAATATATTCCCATTTTTTACCTTTTCTTCCTTATCAATTCTTTTGAGAGTTTTATAGACGCACAGGAGTATGAAAGAACAATTTTTACTAAGAAACATTGAAATAATGGTAAATGAGGTGCCGTCTTTTGAGTGAAAAATTTTCAGTTAAACCGTCGCAGTACATTTTTTTTTCCAGCTCTTAAACAAGTTTATTCTAATGCTATAGAAGTCAAAATGTTAAAAATAAAAAAAAATAATAATAATAAAAGCAGACTGTTTTTGTGTTTAAAAAAGCTTCCAATTGCCAAATTGGAAATATTGGTTAATTGGAAATAAATTTTTATTAATTCGACATAAACTTTTTTTACCCAGAGCAAAGTTTCAAGGTTCCTATAAGACGTCTATATCTAAAAGTATTTTATTTGTATTAAATCGCTGCACTATATTTAAAATATAATTTAATTTCAACATTGAGAAAATGTGACAAAACCCTGAAATAAAACAACGTGTTATGTCGAAAGTCTTAATAAAAATTTCAAACATTAGTATCACTTAGTAAGTATATATCCGATTGACTAAATTAATAAGCAGAACTTAGGCAATTTTTTAAGATGTAATTATAAAACACAAGAGCTGAATCAAACGAAATCGTGCACATTTATTTTCATGGAAAAACTTGCAACGAAGTTAACATCAAAATTATTATTTTTATTCCTTACATTAAAAAAATTTTATTCACATTTAAGGAAAGTTAAAACAATTAAACTTTTTTTTAAATATGTTTTCAGTTTATGCATTCAAAATATTAAAACCAACAGCTTTCAAGCAACACTGAATTCATGTTCTTAAAAAGAATAAAAGTAACTCAATCCTCATATCTAAATTAGCCAATTCACTGATCGAGTAACGCTGACGTCACTGACAATGAAACTCGCGCAACTGTCAAAATATCGCCAAACAGGCAATTGCTTCGTTCAAATGTAGAAACAACTTTCACACTTCATACCATGACGGGCGATTTTCTAGTTTAAACATAAATGAGACAGGAATGTATTAAAATGTACGTGCAATTTTAGTTTTAAACGCGATTTTCTCAAAAGCTCAAGTGAAATTTTTGTGTTTGTACTCACATTTTTTCCTGAACAGCTGTTTTTATGGTCAAAAATGGTCTTTTCCTTTAAAAAGAGACTGTTGGGAAAAACTTAATGAAATATTAAGTAAACAGAGTCGCCTTAAAATTTCGCTTTAGTAGACTGTTTGATATTTCTTGAAAACCCTGTAAACGTTGTAAATTTCTGTCTTAAAAGCATTTTGATAAAAAGGTACACTGTAAAAAAAATCCGTAAAATTTACAGAAAAAAACTGTCAGCCAGGACGCCAGTTTTCTTCCGTTTATTTTACAGAAATCTTCCGTATTTTTATTATTTATTCAAGCTGATTTATTATTTTATGACGATTAAAAAATGAATCTATACTTTCATAAATCCATTTCAATATTTACTATACTACTACGAAATACATGTATACAAAGGTAAATTTCCGAATATGCCTCTGTAACAGATGACAAAAAACATAATAATAAAATATTGATTAGGATGCAATGTAATGAAATTTGCAAACGATTTAAGACTTACTCGCTTTAAATAAATATAAGATCAAAAACTCGAACACGAGAAACAAAATCCAAACACGCGGGCGAAATTTCAAAGATTCGAAGAAAAACAAAGTATAACCGGTTACAGATTCAAAAAAACAGAGAAATCCTGTATTTTATTACGAACAGTTTTTTTCTGTAAAAAATACGGATAACTTCTTCAAAATTTACAGTTTTTTTTTTACAGTGTACATAAAGTTAAGCGATATAACCTTACGCATGTACAGGGTCCGACTCCCCTTAAGTGCTAATCTTATGTAATTAAAAACTGAGCGTATGTACCTATGTATCTTTGTCTAAGTTTCTTCTCCCGAACGACAGTGAACTGATCATCGAACCAGGTATCGATGGACTCGTAATCTTCCCGTCCTTATGTTTGGCTATTTAACATAATCCTCCGATAATAATTAGTGGAGATATCCATTAAAATCTATTAAGTATGACACTTAGATTTTGACATAAAATCCCTATTTTTCGAAAGCTTTCCTCCATTCAAATTATTATTTAGTACTTCATCTCAACTTTCCGCAACAATGCTTTTGTTACAATTTATAGTGTGAAGAAAATAATATTGAGACGAAAGATCTGTTGCATTTCTTTTTTTCGAATATGAACAAGTAAAATTCCTGCTTTGTTTTAAAGGCTTTTCCTGCAATCGAGGGGGGGGGGGGTTAAAATGTTTCCTTTTTGGTTATTTTTCCGAAATCTGCTGCAAAATTTTACTGTTTTTTTGAGCAATCACGATTGCTTATTGCTTTCATTTGACCGTCCTTGATGTTACGGTTCCTTTTTCAGCTTGGACCAGGGAACCACCGCCCGCCGTCCTCCAGGCGCAGCTGTCCCCCGGTCCTGAGCTATCCGCTTCTCCTGGTCGGAGGCGTTCATGTCCTACAAACGCTCACACACATACAAAGACACAACTTCACACACATACACTACGAACACGACTACGTGCATGCACACAGGTCTACGCACACACACAAAAATACACACACACACACAACTATGCACACGTAACTGCACAGAAGGAGGGGCAGGCTTGGGGGGGACAGGAGCCGTTTCTAGAAAGAATAACTCCAGTGAGTAGGGTCCTGTCGTGATTGCGAAAAACATAATTTGAATTCAAAATTCAAATTAATTTTTATTTTATTTTATTTTATTTTTTTTTTTTTTTTCATTTTTTTTATTTTTTTTTTTTTATTTATTTTTTTTTTTTTTTTTTGTTCAAGCCTGATTGTTGAACACGCGTCACTTGACATAACTTTTATTTTCGAGGTGGATCGTTTAAAGCCGGACGACGCAGCTGGTTTTAATGTAAATTTTGAAGACATTTTAAAATTGAAATAATATAGTAAAAGATCTCTCATGTTTCTTATATTTTCAGTTAAATTGGTTTACAAAAGAAAAATAACACAGGAAAATTAAAATGGAAGCGTGGAGTCAAACAAGAGGACAACAGGCTGCTCGATATACATTTGCGGCAGTGAGAAGCAAATGGATGTAAGTGGACATTTTCAAATTTTGAAGAAAATGCGTTTTACGTTCCGGTCTTAGGTGTCTTTGAAAAGCTGTTTTAATCATGCTGTATAGCAGCACCTACCAGGGCTACTAGTACTACCTTTTAGCCTAAAACAGAGGAGAGGTTCACCTACCATGCGTACTGGTTATCTCCAAATTTTTAATTTTGCCATTTACATCCCTTTGCTTCTCACTGCCTCAATTGAAAGTGAAAAGGGAAGTTTACTTGAAATGCAATTTTTCTATGCAAAATATCGAGACCCATTGTAGTAAAAAAAATATGGTGTTCTTTTTTAAACATGATTTTCAACTGGAACAACTTTATATCTTCAAAATTTGTTTGTAAATCAGAAAACTGGGCAGAATGCATGCAGAGTACTTTTTTGACTTTTTTTTCTCTCTTCATAAATGACAGAGTGAGAAGCAAAGGGATGCAAGTGGACTTTTTAAATGTAAAGAAACGCGTTTTAAGTTCAGATTCTAGGTAGCCTTTCAGTAATTTCTTTCTAAATCAGACTGTTAAGCGGCAATCACGAGAGCTACTAGTACCATGTCTTACCCTAAAACAGAGGAGAGGTTCTCCTACCATTTGTACTGGTTGTTTCGAAACATTTAATTTCGGCAGTTACATCCCTTTGATTCTTACCGCCTCTTTTAAAATTAATTTAAAGAAGTCAAGAATCTCAATTTAGTCAGCAATCTACAAAGTAGAAGCAAAGCTGCATTTTCAAAATATTTAAGTGAAAAGAGGAAATCTTTTGCAACGTTGGAATTCCTTAAAAATTCAAATAATATATGTGACACACTTGGTCCGATTTTAACATTCGGTTTATTTAAAGCAGGCATGAAAATTTTCCATCCTAAGAAAAAATGGGATGGTCACTATTGCAGCCAGGGGCGTGCACAGGGAGGGAGTGGAGAAGGAACACTTGTAGACTCGGGTCCGAGCCTGAAGGGGGCCCGAGATGTTTAAAATGAGGGGTGAAAATATATAGGGACATAGGGTAAACAATATGGAGGGGTGTCGTGGAAGTCATTTGTGATGGGCCCCAAAATTTTTGTGCACGCTACAGAAACGTATAATAATTTTGATTTCCTTCTTTAATAAGATAACGTTGCGTGACATCCAGGGCACTTAATTTATTTTAAGTTCATCAAAAACAGGTGAAAAAATTGATTCCAGTACTATGAAAACAACTGTTTTTTTCAACCACATAGGCCAAAATGCCATGAGCGAATCCAACGCAATTCCTTCACTTCAGAGCAATCTTTTATTGCATGTTCAGAATAACGAAAGAGCAAAAATGCAGATGAGTTGGAAGCGTTTTCCCTGCTCTCTCTAATATTAAAGATGCTTCCAAGAGCAGAGATATGCTAATATTTTACATCATTGGCATTTTTACTTACTTTTCTACAACCGGGCTTTCATCGCTTAACTCACTCATGCAAAACCGATTTTCATGTTATTATAATTTACCACTTGCGAGCAAATTACATCCTTGTTTGTTTAGTCAAATGCATAAATAAATTACTAGTTACATGTGCGAAACGAATCTGCATGGAATATGAATTGTTAAATAGGGAATGATAAATTATGATTATATTTTATTCATATTCCATTTTAAGAGCACTCTTGTATCTGGATAAAATAAAAATAAATCAAATGTTTCGTGTATTGATCAAGCAGAAAAATATCTAAAGGGTGTCCCAAAATTAACGCAAGATTTGGATTTGCCGCCATTTTTGCAATAAATTGTGGGCAATCTTGAAAAAAGAACAATTTGGCAGCTGAGGGTCTAGGGTTATTACAAATGGAGCGTCTTCGATTCAATAATGCGTTTTCATTATCGAACAATTATTTGAAAAATAATGAAAGTTTGGGCGGGTCAAGCAGTTCACTGTTATTGGCGGTCGATATCGCAATTAGGTAATGCGCAGGTGGTTGTGGGATTGCTGACATAGACGTTTGACTTCAAATAACCCCATAGGGAGAAGTCTAATGATGTAAAATCACACGATCTAGAGTACAATTCATATCACCGAAACGAGAGAGTACACGAACAGGAAATTCCTTATGCAGTGATTGAATTGTTTCGCTGGCTGTATAATAGCATAACACTCCATTTTTACTAACCCTAAACTCCCAGCTGCCAAATTGTTCTTTTTCCGTGGCTGCCAACAATTCACAGCAAAAATTGTGGCAAATTCAAATCTTGCGTTAATTTTGGGACACCCTTTATTTTTCTTATTATAATTTTTCTTTTAGTTGTTAATAAACATTTCTGGGCATAAATATTTTGACCCACAAATGATACAACATATGTGTCTTCCTCTTTTATGATTATCACAACATAAACCTCTATTATTTTATCTTTGGTTTGTTTCAAAAGTTGTCATTCGATAAGTTTAAATTACTGTATTCAATTCCTTTCAAACTGTAGAAATTATTTAAAATTTGTCAAATACTTTATAATTTTGTCTCATATCAAGCTGAAAATAATTAATAACATTTGTCAAATCAAAGCGAAGTTTTCTCATAATGATAGGAAAGCGACAGAGTAGGGATTTTAAGAAATAAACCATACAGTAAAGTTGCTTTCTTAATAAATGTCTTTTCCCTTTCCACTAATTATTACGCTATTATTATAACTTTTAAAGGAATTACAAGTAAGCAATAAAGATCACAAAAGTAAAAACTTAAACTTAGTAGGTTAAACGATATGAAACGTGCAAGTGATAACACCATAACATTCTAAAAAACTAATAATTACATTGAAATGGTTACGTGTATGTTACTGAGAAACTCTTAATTCAGCATAAATCAAACTTTTCATGCCAAAGGGGGAAAATTAGTTTTTTCATCCTCACATGAAAAATGAAGTCGACGTTCATATTTCGAAAAATTAATTTTAAAGAACACTTTAAAATGCACAACAAAATCACTTAATTCAAAATTACTACAATATTTCGCAAAAAATAACGTTTTAAAGATGATGAGTAAATATAAATTATGGGAAAAGCAGTAACTGCAAAATAAATTAAATAAGGGAAAAAGATCTCTTTAAAAGATCAAACTAAAACTTTTCTTTCTAAAACGTTTGTCAGTGTTTCTAAACATATGCAAATAATCCCTTTCATACAGTGAGTATATTCAGACACATTCTAAACAGGTTTTGAATGAAGAATAAATACCTTTGTGCTGAAAATTATAGGAATCATTTAACCAACGTTTTGGATTTTGCAGTAATTTGCAATTTTTGTGCTTTAAAGCATTGATATGCAAACGATTACAAAACAGACAAATTAGATTTAAAATTAACCAATATATTGTACCGAATGTGCACATCTAAGGCAGCTATAAAGTCCTGAATCCGGCTAGGTATGTTATCAATGACCAAACTGATAAGTGCTTAAGCAAGCCATAGTCTGGCATTGCTGTACTCAGAACGTCAATGGTTTGTTATAGTGGTCCTTGGTTTATGTCTGCAACAAAGGCAAAACATCAGGCTTGTGTGATGTTGCGGTCCGCTGTCAAACTGACATCAATGCGTACCAAGGGTGTACTGCGATCAAACTTTATTCCACATAAACCAAGCGCGACACATTGCATGCAGTAAAATTACGCGCATTTGTGCCAGCCGTTAACAAATATGGCTGCGATCCGGAGAACGCTAGGAACCTACCATTTCGTCAAGCGTCCCACCAGTCCTGTAACGGACATCAGGGGATCACAGGATCCCCTGGTACACATTGACATGAGTTTATTAGAGTGCCGCTACGTCACACATGGAGTCTGTCGTTTTGCCCTTGTTGCATGCCATACCTAACATGGTATTACAGCCAGACAATGCCAAGTCGCATGCTGCACTGTCAATTCGTAAAAGCCTGACTGAATTTGACATTCTTCCCCCGCCGGTAGCCTCTCCAGATCTCAAGCCCATTGAGCACATGTGAGATGTCTCTGTGACACGGACCAAGGACCATTGACACAAAACATTGATGATCTGAACACTGAGTGGCTTGGATAAGGTTACCTCAAGCAATCGTCAACGAACTCACTGATAGCATGCCTCGCCGGATGGATGTCTGTAAACCTGTGCAAGATGGTTACATAAGGTACTGAAAAAACAAAAAACCAGTTTTTTTCTGTTTTTAAATCATTTGTGCATTTATCTCTAAATTGTGCATTAATCACTGCTAACATTCTTGAAATTTTCAAGATTCTCCGCATTCTTCCTTGGTGTTGCAATTTCACTTAAGGTCTGTATAAAAACTGTTTAGATTTAGTAATTTTTAAAGCATAATTCTGGAATTAACACATACGAGGCAAATTCCCCAATTCTATTAAAAGAAAAATTGCTTTTTTTTTCTAAAAACAATATTTTACTTTTAAGACAATAAATACGGCTCACTTAAACGAAGTTATAGTAAAATAATTCCACTTAAAAAATGATTTCTTCAAAATACATTCTTTCTTGTTTAGGGAATAAATATATTTTGACGCTCTGACATTCGTTTTCCTCTGTGCTCATATTTTTATTGAATTTTCTATGAGGATAAAACCGTCTGCAGCTAGTCGGGGGAGTTCGAAATTGATTTAAAAGTTAAGAAAACAAAATCTGGCCGCATTTCTAGAACTTTGATTTATTCCATGCTGTTTTTCCAATACCATCGCTATTTCTGCAATGGTATTGTGAAAACAGAGTTAAACTTTAAATAAAACAACAAATCTCGCTTGAAATAAGCCTCAAAGTTGAAGTTTATGTTCGTCTTTTTTGAATAAATTCCTGTGTAATAGAAATACTTGGCCGTTTGTTATTACTGTTCCTTCTAACACCAATTTCTCGGTACGGCTTAAATTAGAGGGCAAAAATTGATTCTTAATAAAAGTTGTAACTTTTGACAGCTAGTTCAGAATTTTTCGAAATCATTCTCTAAGCTCGTAACCAACATATATAGCTTAAAAATTTGTTCAGGCTACATAAAAAAATGCTTATTTATTTTATTTTATTAAAGAAAATTTCTTTACTTTACATAATTTAGCAAGATAAACTTCTTTTCTTAAAACTTCTTTAATAGTGAAGTATTTTCATTGTGTAGAAAGGTTTTATAAGTCATAAAGACTTGTACGTTTAAGGGCATAGAAGTTTTCTTCTGCAAAACACAACTTTTGACTTATAACATATAATGATGTGTCTTGATTCCGCAAATTTAAAATCATATTGACTGCTCCTATAAAGTAAAAATTCTCTGAAATAAAACATCCGAACTCGCAGTACATAAACATGATGGAAAAAAAGCAAAATATTGGACAAAACGTATAAGCGTTGGCTCAGCGAACTTTTCTTGTTTACCAGTTGTCATGCTTTAGAGAACAGAGCTAGTTTTTACAGAATTATTTCAAGGTGGGTTTTCTACATTTCTCTTAAAATAACATAAGAACTTCTTTAATAGCATGACTACTTGTTTTTCTCATTTTTGGATTTTTTTAAACTTCTCGTTGCATTTTATATCGAAGTATAATAATTCATTAATTTCCATGACAAAAAAACAATCTTTTTAGGTATTACAATAACAAACTAAGAGTACCCACTGTTGCAAAAATAAAAAGAATATTTTTGCAGAAGCACTTCCTTGCTCTCGTTCTATAGTTTTGGTAGGTTTTACGAGATTCTTTGGGGAGATAGGGGATCGTTCCCCAATTTATTTCGGTATGATATTTCATTTGATGCTAAAAACTTACCTTTTTTGATCAAGAGTTTTTTTCTCGTAAATGCAAACGAGCTTCCATCTAGTTTTATGTAAGATTTTAATGTAACACTGCTGTTACTGTTTGAACGAGTAACAGTAAGACAAGAGACCCCCCCCCCCCTCAGGTTTAAATCCGCCCCCTTTTTAACTCAGAAAAGTATGAGCTTACAAATGTAAAGTCCTTCGATTAAAGGCATTTGCCTTATTTTATTTGTTCTATTACTTTAACTGTATTCTGTAACTACTCATTTTAACCCATATGGGTAATGAGCCGTTATTTTTATTCTTGATTAATTTTGGACATCCATTCAAAATTTGTGTTTGAGTTGCGATAACTTCGTTTATTTTCGCATTTTTTTTTTCGCCCCCACTTTTGTTACGTTGATAAATTTCCTGGTACATTTTAGGACAATAATTATTCAACGTTGCATTGGTCTAAAATACTTTGTACGATGTTTCAAATGTTATTATTATTGCGATATTTTCAGTCACTATGGACGCGTAGTTGAACAGGTTATTCATTTGCAGGCATAATTAACAGCAACAAAAGTAACAATAACAGTCTCACTTTAAATAAATAATTTTGTTTAGAAGAGTACGCTTACTATCACAATGCCATTATTTCACGTATGCGACGTAGGAATAACGGCTTTTCTCTCTTTCTCTCTCTCTTTCTATTTACTTTAATAGTCACACCTTTATTAACAGCACTGAAAAAGCGGATTGTATCCCTAGAAAGTTAAAATAAAAAAATAGAAGCATTTCTTCTGTACGAAATTACTTAATTTTTACAACTCTAATTATAATTCAAAACATAAAAAAATTATCAAAATCTTATACGAGTATTATGTTAATAAGTAACGTGTGCAAATAATAAGTGTTAACATATGTTTATCTCTTACATTGTAAAATTATTGAGGTAAAGGAGTTGTTTTTAAAAATATGTTTGTAAATTTTAAATACGTATATATTTAAGGTAGGCGAACACCCTAATTTTCGAAAAAAAACCGATTTTGAGACTTTGAGAAATTTAGAGAGTTTCAGTATTCTTCTTTCTAAATCTGCAATTTTTCAAATCGATGAATTATTGAGAAAACTAAAATGCACTGCTTATAACTGAAATTGACTTTTTCTTTCTTGATTTTCTCATAACCACGATTTCAAAGTTCCGTTTACGCAAAAGTATTAACTCTAAAGATTTGAAACGTTGCAAAAATGGTAATTGAACATATTACAGTGATATTAACCTCCAAAAGCTAATGTACATGCGATATGTGATTTTTAAAATAATGATCAATTAAACGTAGGGGGCAAAAAGTACGTTTTTCAGTGGAATTTTTCGAACATTTAGGGGAGACAAGGTAAAATGACGAACCGGGCAAGATCACGAATTCCTTATTTTTTCCGTTTTCCGCTAGTTAACAGCATCTACTGCATACTGCTGGCTCTCCTACCTGCTGTTCGTTTAGCAGTACAGTGACATTCCGTTACAACGAATACCAATATAACGAAATTTCCGTTTCTACGAACGACATTTTCAGTCCCTATATAACTGCCATTACATCATTTGAATTCCATTACAACGAAATTCCCGTTACAACGAACAAAATTTGTGGCCCCTTGAAGTTCGTTGTAACGAGATTTCACTGTAGTATAGAAATCGCCATATTTGTGTTAGTTCTGAAGCTCTGATTGTTTACCGTTGCCACGTCTAACTTTCATGCATTTGTAAATAAGCTCTGCTACAGATACAGATAAGTTATATCGTGTCTCTGTAGTATTTATGAGCAACTTAATTTAAATATTACCTATTACATGAATAAATTTCAATTAATCGCCTTCTCTTATGGCAATGGGGAAGAATCCGTTCAAACAGGCATCGTCCTCGCACTTTCACAACAATGGAATTTTGTGAGAAGTTTCTGTCAACCAATTAACGATGAACGTATGTGAAATTCTGCAAAACTTATGAAATAAACATTTATCATCAAGAATCCGATAATTGTTTACGTAGATCGGGGCTGTTTCCGGGTCAAGGCAAACTGTTGACCCCATGCTCATTTTTCCATTTCTGAACCTGCGTGTAAGTTTAGAGAAAAAAAAATTATTTAACCCCATGTCAATTTAAGTCTAATGGTAGGAAGAAGCAATTTCTCCTCCAAAATGCCAATATACACCTGAGCGTCTAAACTGTTCCTAGCACAAAGTGAAGCCCACCAACTCCTTGATCAGAAATACATCCCCAAATCATCTGGGATACGGGATGCTTGACTGTGTGTTGAATGCAGTCGGGATGATATTCTAATCCTTTGCGACGCGGGCGATGCAATTTTTTTTACCACCACTGTATGTTGTCCATTTAATTAAATCTTGTAAACGCTTATTTGTTTGTGTGTTTGTTCACGCGACCTTGCGCTTCTATGTCCTCTGGGGTTAAAGGACGCATTGAATCGAGGGAGGTGTCATTCGAAAGCCTATGACCGGAGACTATTTATAAACTAGTTGACCTAATGACTAGTTGACTAAATTAAACCAAGCAAAGAATCTTTTGCTCTGTTGATTATTGACAATCTTAAATCTCACATAACTTTGCAAGCTATCTTATATTGCAATGAAAAAACATTATCATGGTTGGGTCGCCACCCCACGCATCGCATCGTCTCTAGCTCCTGATGCGTCATTTTTCTGCTCATTAAAAACCTACTATAGTTAAGCATGTGACAACTTTATGGTCATTCATCTAGGACAAACTATCACAGACATAAATATTGGTGAGCTTTTGAGCACCGCTTACTCAAAGCAGCTAGAGTTGAAAATGCCGATAAAGCGTTTAAAGAATGAGTGATCGAGACTCATAATTCTCTTGTTTTTAGGGGACTATGAGGTTGTTAGCGATTACGCTGAGAATAATAGTGCTAATCCTCAGACCTTTGGAGTAGAAAACCAAAATATAAACCCTTCAGACAAAGCAGAAGTTATTGCAAATGCTGATTCCGATGCACCAAAGTAGCTTTTTAGTGTTTCTGATTTCAATGCATTGCCTAAAGCAACACAATGTGAGAAAACAAAATGGAAACGCAGAAAACTGAGCTCAAACATTCTTACAAGCACACCCATCAAAGAAATGTCAGAACAAGCAGTAAAGCGGAAGGAAAAAAAGGATTATTTTAAAAAAAACAGGGAAAATAAGCTCGTAAAGCTAAAAGAGGGAGTAAAAAACTCAAACTAAGTTCCTTTAGGTCCAAGTCTATTCAATTCATGCTGAGCAATTCAGTTGCATCAACTTCAAAGAATGGTGTTATAAGTAAAGAGGAATATTGTGATCCTTCAACAGAAGAGCGGACCCAGTGCTGTAAAAGTCAAGAGTGGTGGCATAAGGCGTGTTCCTATTATGAAAATGGCATTTTTATTTGTGTCTATTGTTAGCTGTACTACTTAACACTTCAATATTACGCTCCAATGCATTAGGCTTAATTTGATAATTTGTAAGATGTAAAAACACAGTTTTCATTTTTAAAACTAGGTAATATATTCAAAACATAAAATGTGTTCAATCTTTTTCAACGTTGTCATCTTGCCCCAAGGTCAAAGTCATCTTGCCCCAGTACTGGGGCAAGATGACGATTTGTTAAGGTCATGAAAAAATGAAAATATCCTTCGTTATTTTCATTTAAAATTAAATGGTAATATATTTAATACCACAAAGGACTATTCTAACAGCTCATGTGAAATTAATTTTACTGTCCTTAAAAATAAATTAATAAACAACAAAAATTGTTAACATAGTCATCTTGCCCCGGTCTCCACTACCCATAAAACAATTTTTTAGTGAATTATTTCCAACTTGGAGGGTCCTATCACTCTCTGGTTTCTAACGAAAAGGTTTTTAAAACTATGAAAAAGTTACTGCTCTGGAAGTGTTAAGGAAATGGTAACTTTTTGCTAAAAATATGGTTTTTTAATTAAAAAACCTACAGATTTTTTTTTCAACAAATAAGTTGTCAAAATGTGTTATTTATGTCATATTTAATCATCGTAGAAAGTTTTAGAAAGGTGCAAAGAATATTGAAGAAAAAAATATTTAGGTGAACTACCCCCGATTTAACTTACCGCGCTCGCAAAATACTGTATTAGTTTCTAACCTACCGAGCCAGTATATGATATAATGCGGAACAAATGCATAACTTAAACACTGTGATAATCAATGAAATTGTAGTTTAAAATGTATCTTAAAATGAAACAAACTTTCACTAAAAATACGGTACCAAAAATCTAAATATATATAGTATTAATCACAGTACACATGAGCATAGACTATGTAATAAAAATATTTAATATTAAAATTAATTATGATTACAAATCTATGTGCATTTAGCAGAAAGAATATTTTTTCTTTGCTTTCGTAATTATTTAATGTTATGAAACGTTATTTTCGCTTTAAGACCATAATTAACCTGCAGGTTAAAAAAACTAAATGTGAAAGTTGCGTGTACTCTTCTTACAGTGAAATTATTTAATTTAATGCCAAGCAAGAAAAAGAATACTCGTGTTTTTGACGAAGTAAAATGATTTTAGAAGTTATGTTTTGTAACCTGAAGGTTTTAATTAATTTTTAATTACATTATATCTCATCAAAAGGTGATTAACTCTACTTTTATCGAAGTCTATAAAACGCAAGTAAAATTAACATTTATTCCTTAAACTGCAGTATACGTAGAGTCATTTTAAAAGTTAGTTCATCACATTATGCTTGATTATAAAGGTAAGGACACTCATACTTTCTCAATTTTAAGTCTGCTAAAAGTGATTTCTTATAAGAACTAGATAGTTTTAGATTTGCGCAAGAAAGATTGCAGTTTTACATCTTGTTCTTTTTGAAAGAGGGTGAAATTTAACTAGCTCACAAAAATTTAGAGAATATATTAGTGAAACGAAACAGTTTTGTTTTATTTTTTCACACAAAAGTTTAGAGAATATCTTAGTGAAATGAAACAGTTTTTTTTCACACAAAAATTTAGAGAATACATTAGTGAAATGAAACAGGTTTTTTTTCAGTTTTACAATAACCACATAAAATATTAAATTGTTTTATTAAATTAATTTTAATTGGTACAGAGTATAATAATTCAATATGTTGTACAAGTTTTCTTCTCAATTCACATCGTGAGAACATTCTGGAATATTATACTACTTACTTTTTCAGTTTACCAAGTTCATAGATTATGGCATTTTCAAACCAAGAAATATGTTTTGATTTCTAGACACAAAAATTGTGCTACAAAAAAGTAAACGTCAAAAGTTTTCACTTCATATTTATGCAGTGCCGTATTTTATTCTATCTATCCTTTTTTCGAAACAGAAGAAGTCTGACATTTTCTCAAACTAACTGACGCAGGAAAGACCGGAAGGTGAAATTTTGGAAACAGTCAAAGGTAAAGCAATAGTAATATCAAAACGAAAGTACAAACAGAACTGATGCTCAGTGGAGTAGCCAGGGTTTCATTTCGGAGGGGGGTCAAATCAGTGGCATAGCTAGGAAGTTATTTCGGGGGGGGGGGGGCTAAGGAAACTTGACTAATTTATATGGAGATCTTCTTAAAAATAAGCAAAATAGATTTTAGAGTGGAAAATTTTATTTCACTTTTTACTAATGACAAGTAATAATTTTGAATGCATTTGAATTTAAAACAAGCAGCAAAATTTAATGCGAATTCCCCACTTCACTAAAAAGCCCACGCAGGGACAAAATTCCAAGAAATTTGGAGGAAGCTAGACGCCTTTTGTGAGATGTGCCTTTTGTTAGATTCTAAACAGGTATATTCTCAGAATTTGCATCTACTTCAATGATACAAGAGAAACCAATACTTTGGAGACTGCAGAGAGGAATATTTTCACATACTAGGGAAAAATTGAGAAGCATTACAATAAAGCTCTACGCCTTACAGCGCTCCCTCATTTCGTCCCCTCCTCTCGCCCATTTTATTTTATCAATTTTCCGTTCAAAATATTTTTTTGTACGTTATGTATTGTACAAGAGATCTATGTATCTGCATATTTTTTCTTGTTCCATTTTTTTTTTTACTTGAGTAAAATGCTAGTTTTCAACAGAATGCATTTTTTTTTCAATCATATATTTACTTAGTCATTTCGGAGGGGGTCCGGACCCCCCCCCCTTGACGCCACTGCTGATGCTAACCTCTTACGCTCACTGATATTGTGGCTGCTGATTTTCAAGCAAATTTTTGAGGAAAAAGTTTAATGCAAAAAAGAAAGAAAGCCAAATATGATAAAATTCCAATATTTTCTCAGCATTTCAGATATGCGGCAAAGAAAAAAAAAACGATCTAATTAATTCTCTTGCCCTCATTCCCACTTTTATCTATTTTAACTGAAACTACAACGTAATTTGTAGCTACCGAAGCCGGCTGTAAAACAGCAAGACTAATCATTTTACCAGCAATAAAATCTTTTGTGGTTCTTTTCCTTTGAAGGAATAACAAAAGTTTTAAAACTTAAGAACTTTTAAATTGAATATGGCTTTTTTATCATTCACTGATTTATTCTTCTGAACAAATATTTATTTATTATCTATCCTTAACAGCAAGAAATTCGTTCAAAACTAAACGAGCCTAGATTTCTATTCAACAACTTCGATTTCTGACATCAGCTAAATCTCTCCCGCAAGCAGCATCGAGCTACACATTATTTCAAATACAGTCGAGCCTGCTTAATGGAATATCGGATAATAGAATATCCCGCTTAATGTAATAAAATTCCAATGTACTACACCGTTGATGTGTATTATTTTTATCCCGGATAATGGAATATCCCGCTTATTAGAATAATTTTTCCTGACAAATTGCCTATTCCATTAAACGGACTCGACTGTATACTTTTTCAAAATTAAAATTAATTTCAAAGAAAACAAAATATTTATTTTTTTCTCTTAAAAGAATGCTACTAGTTAATATTAAAAAGCTATGAATTTTGCAGCGTTTCAAACTGTTACATCCTGAAAATGTGAATTGTTAAGAGCTTCATGTTCCTAAAAAATGAGTTGCCGAGTACAAAAATTTAAACCAATTTAATATCAGAATGTATAAAACATGTAAGGAACTCTCAATGAAAGTAAAGTCGAGGATGATAAAATTATAGTCTGAACAGGAAAATCCACAATGGTAAATTAAATGTTGCATTAACATTAAGAGCTTAGTAAAGCTAAGGTTAACATTATTCGACACACAACAAATCATTTCAACTTATAATCTTGAAGTTTGGCAGAAGTATGTCAAAAAGTGCTTATTAACTTTTCTTACGCAGACACTTTAATTTGCATAGACGCTAGTGAATTTTCAAATTTTCCCTTTTTTCTACTATATTTGGTAGTTTAATTCTTTCCACGGAATATGTTGTGGAAAAATACAGTGTTGGCCAAATTATTAGACTAAGATTGTTTTAGAAGCAATATCTTTATTGATTACATAACTATAGACACATTAATAAACAGTGAAATAATTATCTAATATTTAGTATACATTCCCTTGTTCTTGATGAGCATTTTCAGTCTTTTTGGCACACTTTTCACAAGGGTTTACGCCATTTCTTAACTTTTCAAAAAAGGAGGTAAAAAATTGTTTATACTCACTATTATATATACTCACATACACATATTCACTAATTACCTAAAATTAACTTTAAATATAACAGAACACACTAATAAAAAGAACTAATGAACTGTTTAAGCTGAATGAGGTCATGTTCATGGTAGGTAGATTAAACAAAGACCATAAACAAAGCAGACAGTGCTGCCACATGCAAACATTAAATTATGCTAAAATAGCGTAATAATTCGTGTACAGTATGTATTGTACTTTAACAGTAAAATAAATAGTATTTTAGTACAAATGGTCTACAAAAAACAAAAAACAAAAAAAAACAAAAACTCTTTAGTCTAATAATTTGGCCAGCACTGTAGGTTGAAAAGAACTGGAATGAAATCAGAAAAAACTCTTCCAGGACTGATTTTCACCAAGAGTAATGTTTCCTCCTCCATTTTCACCCTACTACATTACCTGTGACTCTGATGATAGCCGATAAGTTGGTTATGAACTCATAAGGAAAATGGATGGAATAGGGAAGCAGAAATACGCGTCAAGGGTGTACTTAAACTGAATTTCCTGAATTTCGGATCGATATTAACTTAATATTGGTTGGTCTATTACACGTGAGAATGAATATTTTAACATTACTGTGAAAGAAGAATGATTCAAAAAGTTTAATGAGTTTTAGCAGAATTTTTAATGCGAATCAAATGGATGTAATTTATTCCGTTTGATTCGACATCTTTTTCTTTAGTTTTCAAGTTACACATCATTTTACGTGATTGAGTGTGTACTTTTTAGTATTTAATCGAAGTAGTGCAACAGATGGAGGGAATGACGTCATAAAAAACGTAGCTAACATCTGAGCACGTTAAGTCGTTATAGTCTGGCTGTGATAAGTTGACTTTCGACCAGATGAGGTTCAAACGATGAAAATTGTAAAAATAGAGAAAATAAGGCTTCTTTGATAGAAAGATTATTCGTCCGGTGTAAAACTAAAAATTTATCCTCTTTTAACTGAAACATAAATGAACTCATCCAAGGTCAAGTAGCAAGCTGCGAAAGTCAAACTAAACCGGACTTTAAGTCCAGAATATGTTTACGTCCTGAAGACTAACCACTGCACTACAGGGGCTTGCTTAGCGTTAAAAATATTATTTTAATATTCTGTACATATAAGTATCAAATCGAATAGGAAAAAGAAAAATGATGTTTTAAGGGGTTTTTTTTTTAAATATATATATATATTTCATTGAAAGTGTCATATTAGAAAAATAAGCGTTTCTTGCTGTCATACAGCGTTATGTACAAGTTTTGCTGAATGATAGAATTACTCTCATCTTAAACTAAAAAGCCAGCGAAACACTTAACTTTCTTTGAACTTTTTAAGCATAATATTTAACACACCTACATTACGTACCTTATTTTTTCAAAGATAATGTATTTAGCTCACAAAAACAGAAGAAGATAACAAAAATGCATGAACGAATATTATTTTATAAAACTTTTGTGGCCTTCGTGGCTCTGTGGTAGAAGCTCTGTCTTCTAATCCAGTGGTCACGGGTGCAATACCCGCTGGGACTTGGGTGTTATTTTCTTCTCTTGTATGCTGAAAACCTTTAATGTGTATGTTTGGAGGAAAGGCGCTTTTTTCACTGTTCTTTATGTACAGTGGTAGTAAAAAAATTGCATCACCCGCGCCGCAAGGGAGAGGAATCCCGACTGCATTCAACACACCAGTCAAGCATCCCGTATACCAGATGATTTGGGGATGTATTTCTGATCGAGGAGTTGGCGGGCTTCACTTTGTGCAAGGAACAGTAAACGCTCAGGTGCATATTGGCATTCGGAACGAAAAAAAAATGGATAAAAATTTGAATGGACACGAGATTGTTTTAAATTGATTTAAAAAGGTTTGTAAGTTTTTTTTCCTTTTGAGATAGAAGCTTATTTTTTCGATCATAGGTCGAGATAGATCGGGAGTAAAAAATGTCGCTTTTCCAATGGTGACAAAAAGAAAACTGTGGGACAATTCCTTTACTTTTTATTGATTTATTTAATGAAGAAAGTAGTACCTAAATTTCAGCTAGGCCTAAAAAAATTCGAGATAAAAGCTGAAATAACTCCCGCCGTATTTAAGTTAGAACATTGAAACAAATTGCGTAGAACGCGGAAAATTAAACCCTTTTTAACGATATGTAATATCGATATATGAAAGTAATTTTTCACCCCCATATTTGAAATTTATGTAAAAATTGGGCCTAAATTGGAATAAAAAAAGAACTACTCGTCAAATTTTTTTTTCGTACCGGTCAGCAAACCTTTCCGGGGCTCAAAGAAAGACACTGGGAAAATTTTTGCGAGATCGTCCAGGTACTTCTCGAGTTTTGCGCGTTTAAACAAACAGACGCATTTTGGAGACTTCATTTATATCCCCCCCCCCCACATGTAGAAATAACATCCTTATCTTTATAATATTTATAGAATTCGAAGTTGCATCGTATTCGCCATACATTGTGTTCCAAAATGGCACGAAACATGGTTCTTAGAATACGCCTTTTAAAAATCACCAAAACCTTTTCTTCCCTCATTCTTGGAGTCCGTATATCTGAAGCAAAGTTTAAGACTGCTTCAATTAAAACCACTTATAATACTTTTCTGTCCTTTTTTTTCAAATGGAAATTCCAACAATTTACTTACTTAAATTATATTTCATTGAGTTCAATTTTATTTCGCAAAAATAAGAAATTCATTATTAGAAAGCAAAACTTTAAAAAAAAAAGTTACACTTGTTTAAAATATACGAGTTGTTTTCTTACTTGTTTCAAAATGTCACTTTATCCATCTCCAATTGCTTCATTAATCTTTCCAAACTATGTTTCAAGGGAATAATTAACGTTCAGTAATGTGTTAATTGTAACAGGTAAGAAAAAACAAATTGCTAATACGTTGATCTTTTTACGTTGACGCAAGTAAGATACATATTTCTATAATCTTCTTAGTCTCTTTACACTGTAACAAATTTCGGAAACGTTTCTCGATATATCGGAAACGTTTCCGAAATAGTAGGAATCCTTCATCCAATAGCGAACTCCTCAATATTCAGAAAGCTTTTTGTTATTTCAAGATATCTAGAAGCGGAAGTGATGACGCAACGCTTCGAAACCTATTTCATCCTTCCAACACAGGCGCCAATGAGTCGGAAATAGCGAGAACTTCTTTTTTTTCTTATCTATGGTTGCTGCAGTCAGCAACTGTGTAGCATTGGATTGCTTGGTATTTCATGTCTAGAGAGTAGTAAAATGTGTCGAAACTAATTTTACGCCTTTGCATTTTGGACTGCCCTTGATTTTTTAGACGATGTACGCAGCTATTAAGTTAGTTAATAACCATTTGCTTCTTTACAATTTCCAATGCGACCATAATTAGATATATATTGTGTGTTCAAGCGTGAATAGTTTTAACACCCGTGTTTATACTTAATGAAACGAAACCCTTTGGATTACTTATTCAGTTGTAATGGAGGTACTTAGATTTTCTTCCGCTTATGTCCACTTGTAAGTATTAATGAATATTTTAAAACATGTTGTTACATACATTTATATTTTTGTTGATTTGCATTTGATGAGGCTCCAATTGTAACTGTTTTTGGGTTTATCGAATTAATTTAAAGTTATCCTACATACCTATGTGCGCGGTGTACTATTTGTTGTAACCAACTGAAACTGATTAATTACGCAAAAGAAGTAAGATTTATATTTGAGAAGCAATCACAGAAAAGTTATTTCGAAATACTTGGATGTACATACATTTTGGTTCAAAAAGAAAAAAAATCAATTGTTTAATTCATTAGAAATATGGTAATGCAAATATTTTCTAGTATTGTAATATGCTTCACAAAAAATGTGCCGGTATAATTTATCTTTTTTTATTATAATTTATTCATTCATTTAAAAATATTTATACCATTAGAAAATGACCATGTTATCTATTAGTAAGAACATAGTTATGAAATTAATTCATCTGCTTATTCATTTTGTTAAATGTGGTTAACAATTAAAAAATTCCTTGACATTAGTTCCGAAAATAACATTTCCTTCGTGGAAATACTAGTTTAATGTAGGACAGTCAGGAGGAATGAGTCAGTGGCAAAAATGGAACAGCTGCATTTACATGCTGAAATAAAAAGTAATATTATTTCATGTCATCGTTTTAAAAGTGATCAGTTTTTAAATACTATGTTATTAATATGCAATGCACATATGGTGAGAAGACAAGGGGCGTTCACCACGCAGACTGTGCCATTGACATTTTCAAGAGGTTGCTTTTTTTAAGGTGGGGGGCGCTTTATATCATTTTATGGGTGCACCATCACTCTTATGGTGTGGGGGGGGGAGGGAACTCTCGTATATATGAAATGGAATAAGCATGTGATAGAGTTCAATGTTTTAATAAATAAAATATATAATGCATTTTGCGCACACTCTAAATCAGTAACCTATTTTGATTAAGTATCTGTATTTGTGATAAACTGGAAAAGGGCAAGAACAGAGGAATAAACCCGAATGTTTCCAGCAGGGGGACTTTGGTGTCATATTTAAATTCATCAATTTCTCTGTTGGTACTTTTCGGTACACTTTGTTCGTCAAAGAAATTGACTTGACGTGAACGAATTTCGGAACGAAAAGTGTAGGTAAGTTTTGTCAAATTTTATCCGAAAATAAAAGCTATCAAGTTTGATACGAGATATGTTTTTAAGTTCTGCATTAAAAATACAATATAGTGATAATTTTGTCTTGAAAATATTGAGAGAAAAACTGAAGTTTAATATTGTTTAACAAACAATCCCACTTCTGAGAAAGTACTCCCCTTCCCTCCCCCGACGATTTTGTGATTATGAATGAAACTACTATATTATTTCATAAATTTTCAAAAATTTATAACTGTGCATATGTTATGCTGTTAACCATGCTATTTGTCATTAGAAATTCAGAAAAAAAAATCCATGAATGATTCTAAAATTGCTTGTTTCATTGCTCTTAGATATGAAAGAATTGAAACTGATATGGCATGCAATACTATTAAAAAAGAATTATTTTTTAGAAAAAATCACGGAAAAATGATTCCGAAATTCTCAGAAACGTTTTTGAAAATTGTTTGGAGAATTCCGAAATACTCGGAAACGTTTTCGAAACTTTCATGAACCACAGCTGCACAGAATACTCAGAAACATTTCTGGAAATTACGGAAAGAGGATTCCGAAATACTCAGAAACGTTTCTGAAAATTACAGAAAGAGGATTCCAAAATACTCAGAAACATTTCTGGAAATTATAGAAAGAGGATTCCGAAATACTCAGACACGTTTCTGGACATTACAGAAAGAGGATTCCGAAATACTCAGACACGTTTCCGGACATTACAGAAAGAGGATTCCGAAATACTCAGAAACGTTTTTGAAAATTTCATGAACCGCAGCTGCACGATATACTCAGAAACGTTTCCGAATTTTTTTTACAGTGTATGAACGAAAATCGTTTTAAATTAACTGATAACAAACTTGATCAAAATAATTGTTCTTGACCTGAAGAGACAATAATTGTGAATCAGTTGTTTTTGCCGATATTCAACGCTGATAGGCATAATTTTATTCAAAAAAAAATCTGAATGTTAGCAAATAAAATTTCCAAATAATAGATAAAAACTATTATTTACAAATAATTTGTGTTTGAGAGTTTTAAAATAAAATTTTAAATTAGAGACACATAAGTCCCTTGTCAGCCGATTATAAAATAAAGTATTTTGGTTAAAAATTAAATTTTTGTAACCACATTTTTCAACTATCATGCGGATTTTATTTCTCTGGACCATGATTAAATTTTTTTGTTTTTTAAAAATGGATGCCAAGAAAAAAATTGCCAGTTACTGGTCAACGTTAAGCTTAATAAAATCAAAAGACAATGTAGGGGAATATGGGACAGAGTAAAATAATTAAAATAACTTAACTTTTTCAAAATAAAGAAATTGGGATTTTTTTTTTTTTTTTTTTTTTTTTGAAAATTACAGCACATAAAGAAAGAACTTTGTATTTTGTAATGAAACTTGCATTGAAATAGTATTTTTTATTTTAGGCTATAAATTTTCGCTTTAAAAAATGTGGAAATTTAAAATTTTTTTTTCCATGGGGCGAAGTGAAAAATGAAATTTTTTGTTATGAAATATTTTCTATTTGATTATAAAAAATATTTTTGATCAAATGAATCAGTAAATAGAAGGTTGAATGAACAAATGAAAAGACACAAAAAAATTAACTAATGCATGAACACAAATAAATGAGTGAGTAAAATACTGAATGAGTTTGAAAATAAATAAATGAATGAATAAACAAGTGAACTACTAAATTAAAGTAGCTTAATAAAGTAAATAAAAAAAGACATAAGAGATTTAATAAATGATTGAACAATTAAAAGAAACTAACTGTTTCACTTTACCCCATCCTCTTTGCCCCGTACTTGTCTTAGTGAAGAAAATATTTAAAATACAAGTGAGCTTAATATTAACTAAATAAATACTGCACCAAATATTAGAAGGCCTCAATTAATATTTCAAATGATAATTACAAGAACTTTATCATTTGATATTACAAAAATAATTTTCGACTTACAACAAAATATTACAATGCGAGTATAAATTTTTAAAAATTGCTTGTATTATCATATTCTACGATTTTCGGAGGTAATTTTTTTTAAACTAGAATAGACTACATGTGTTGCAACAAGTTAAAATATTATTAGATAGGTGGCGCTAAAAGCAAAGTAAATATTTCACCATTTCACTTCGCCCCGCTATTTTACTTTGCCCCACCTTCCCCTACATGCCTTTTTTCATTTCCAATTCCAACAGAAGAAATTTCACGCGTAACCTGAAAACCAGACATCTCCCACACTGAATTCGGAAAGAAAAAAGATGTATTTTTCATTTTATCCTCCCTATGCTCTTCACCTCGTAGACACATTTCATTACTCAAGTGGTTTCATCGGCTTTTGATGAATGACTATGTTTATTCTCTCAAAATCGCTGAAAAATCTACATCATCTATCAGGAGCCTCGCGTTTCCGTGACCCCCCAGTTATTGACATTTTCTCGATAGAGATGTTGCTGCGGTGCAATGCACGCGCCGGGGTAATGAATATTTCTGCGAATTCTGCTGCGATGGCTCGAATAACCTGCGCCTGGTGAAATCAATAAAAGGTAAAAATGTATCTCATTTCGATGCTCAGATTTACAGATCAAAAAACTAAAAAGTAATAAAACAATTTGCATTGGAAATACCGTTTCAATTCATTTTTATGTCGTGTCTTTTTCGTTTAATATTCATTTTTATAATTGCTTCGTTGTACTTCTACTGTGAAGGCCACTAATTTCCAACCTTTTTTGCTCGTGACCCACCTCTGAAATTAGGCTGCCCCCCCCCCTCCCTGCCCGGGTGGTATACACAGTGAACTTCCAATTATCCGCTGAATAGGGTTGCACGAAAACCGCGGATAATCCGAATAAACAGTAAGAAAAAATACTACTGTGTACAATAGCAAAAATAATAATAACAACAATAATAATAATAATTTTCAATAAGTTACCGTCCTATAGCAAGGGCTTAAGGCAGAATTTCATGAAATACACCGCCAGCTCAGTCATTTCATCCAAGGACTGCAGTTTCGTGTTTATTAGCACTCATCAGCACGGCATAGAAAGTGACTGAGCTGGAGGTGGAAAACCTCTTAAGGAAGCCAAGAATGCCAAACAAACTGGTAGCTAATACACTAACTACCAATAAGTATTTGGACACCTATGCAAATGTCGATGTCTGCAGTCCTAAGGTACGTCATGGCCTCCGCCGGTATGTATCGTGTAGGAAACAGCATCGGCTTTAGTCGCATGCAAGATGCCTCGCAGTTCGGAGCTCTCTGATTTCGAGAAAGGTATAACTATCGGGTATCACAAATGTGGCCGATCCTTAAAGGAAATTACTCGCTATCTGAAGTACCCAAAACCGACAGTGGCCTATGTGATTAAGAAGTGGAAGGTGAGCGGTCATTGTCGGAATGTGCCCCGAGTCGGCAGACCCAAGAAACTGGAAGATAGAGACCGACGAGTGCTGTCCAGAGAAATTCGGACGAACCGCACCCAACCGATGGCCCTCATCCGCGAGGAGTTTCAACATTCATCCGGGAGTATTGTTTCATATAATACCATCCGTAAGGAAGCACATCTGCTTGGTTCTCATGGTCGTGCTGCTGCCCGTAAGCCTTTGATCACAAAGTCTAACCGCGCTGCTCGGTTAATGTAGTGCAAAGCACATCGAAATTGGACCGTAAATCAGTGGAAACAAGTTCTTTGGAGTGACGAATCAAGGTTCACCCTTTACCGTTCGGATGGCAGGGTCTGGGTCTGGCGTCTACCTGGAGAACGTCTCCTGCCAGAATGCATTGTGCCAACAGTCAAGTTCGGCGGAGGTGGAATTATGGTCTGGCGGTGTTTCTCTTGGTATGGGCAGGGACCCTTGGTCCCCATTCATGGTAAGCTCAACTCCGATGCCTACTGCACTATTTTGGATAACAATGTGCTTCCTACGTTGTGGCAGTTTTACGGGTTGGACCGCTGTTACTTTCAGGACGACAATGCCAGTTGTCATGTTTCGACGTTAACCAAAGCTTGGTATGGTGCCAATGGAGTTCATCGAATGGACTGGCCTGCCCATGCCCAGAGCCCAGACCTGAACCCTATCGAGAACCTCTGGGACGAGTTGCATCGCCGAATTCAGGGGTGCACTCCCCGTGCAAAATCGGTGAAGGAACCTCTATGCCTTCTCCTAGCTGAGTGGAAGAAAATACCACTAGCTGTCATACAAAGACTTGTGGAAAGTATGCCCCGGAGGGTTCAGGCTGTAATTGCCTCTCGTGGAGGCTCTATCAACTATTGATTTTGAATAAAGTTAATTTTTCTTTTCTATCACAGGTGTCCAAATACTTATTGGTAGTCAGTGTATAGAATCAGCACAGACCTTGGTTCGCACTCTTACACGTTCACACGCTCAGACACTTAGTTCTGGTCAGTGCTAATTCTGTATTAGTTACCAGTTTGGTTGGCACTCTTGGCTTCCTTAAGAGGTTTTCCGCCTCCAGCTCAGTCACTTCCTATTCCTGGCTGACGAGTGCTAATAAACACGAAACTGCAGTTCTCGGGTGGAATGACTGAGCTGGCGGTGTATTTCATGTAATAATAATACTCACACATAAATTCAAGTTATAGATAAAATCATTGGTACATTGCATCTACTAACATTGAATGTAAAAAATATATGTAAAGGGTAAAAACGATGGCTAACAAAATCATAATCTTTAAAAAAAAATAATAACAATTAAAAAAGAAAGTGCGAAAAGACCCGCGGATAATCCGAACAGTGGAAAATACGATCGCCGATAATCGGGTAGTTACTGTAACTTGTAATATGCAAATTTTGGAACCTTTGTTTCACGTAGCATAGCCCAAAAAGACTATCATTTTGGTTTTAAAATACTTTAAAACGGCATGAAAGTAAAAAAATGGAAGAAAAAAAAGGAATGTGAAAAAAGAAAATCATATTGAAAGTCAAAACAATAGCTCATTCTTGGATACCCCCCTCCCCCCCAAAGAAAAAAAAATCTCTTTGCTGCTGCATGCGTGCCACATTGAGAAACGCTGATGTAAATGAAGGGATGCCGAACAAGAAAATCGTAAAACAATTCAATAAAAAACAAATTACCTATATATTTAGATATATACATATTCCTTGAATAGTGCACGACATAAATATCACATTCACCTAGTCTGACAAAATTCCATCTGCGCCAAATTTTCCAAACTTCTCATAACATAGGGGAGGATGGCCCAAAGCGGGTATGTCGCCCAAAGCGGGTAGACCTTCGTATGCCTCTCACTCATCCTCTGGTGTGTAAGTGGCGATGCATACGTATGTCGTGTTTATATGAACACCCCCGAGTTTTAATCAGTCTCAGTGAAGCAGCAGTGAAGCGGCATGGCGCAACCAAGCTTAAAATTAAAAAAAGAAAGAAAAATTAATTTGAATTTTTACATCTTGAATTCAAATTATGTTTTTCGCAATCACGAGTGTGTGTATGTAGGCGTGTGTGTTTGTGTGTGGGGAGTATGTGTGTTTGTGTGTACGGGGTATGTGTATGTTTGTGTAGGCATGCGTGTTTGTGTCTGTGTGCTGGCATAAGTGTGGGGTAGTTGTGTATATGAATGTGTGTGGGGGGGGTATGTGTATGGGTATGTGTAGGCATATGTGTTTGTGTCTGTGTGCAGGCATGAATGTGTGGGTAGTTGTGTGTATGTGTTTGTAGGTGTATGTATGTGTTTGTGTGTGTGCGTGTGTGTGTAGTTGTGTATGTATGCGCGTGTGTGTAGGACATGGATGCAACCTGGAGACGGCTTTCGCTAGAGGAGCAGCATCATGAGGACCCGGTCGACGGCGATGCTGCAGAGGGTGGCGGTGGGAAAATAAAATCAAAGGACATTAAAAAAAACAGTCAAGTGAGAACAATAAGCAATCGTGATTGCTCAAAAAAAAAACTACATTTCTTTAAAAAAAATAAGATTTGTAATGTGTGATTGTCGAAGAACAGCTTTTTTTTTTTTTTTTTAATTGTCAAAAATATTACGTTATTCTGACACCATCCACCTACAAACTACGATATTCATTTCGTTTGTTTCTTTTTTAAATTCAAGATTATAAGTATTGAAAAAAAAGTGCCTTCTGGCAAAGCGGGTATAGGATTTAATCATATATTTATTTATAATTTCTTGACTCGTGTGCTAGCTTAGATTTTCTATTTCAATAGGATAAGTATAACTTAAAGAAGTTTTTTTTTTAGGGTGGCAATTAATTAGTCTATTAATTTAATCAGTTATTTCTTTGTGTTTTATATACAAATGTGCTGACTTTAAATTAGATAAGAACAACCGTTTTTTATTTTTTTTATAATGGCAGGTAGCTAGTCAAATATTTTAATCATTTATAACTTCTTATTTGATTGGCAAATGTATCAAATCATTATTAGTTATGCTTACCCACTTTGGGCTCCCTGGTAAAGCAAAGCTGGTTTTTCAAATGCTTGTAAAGTTTGATAATAAATAAATATTGGGTTTGAAATAATTAAAAAAATCGCTTTTTATTTTGAAGTTCAAGAACCCTGCTAGGAAATAAATTCGAAATTGTTCTGATAAAGTTCCAAAAACTACAATTTTAGAGCGTTCTTTGAAAACCTACCCGCTTTGAGCCACCCTCCCCTAGCATTTTACCCACACTGAAATAGTGAGAAATTATATTTGGAAAAAAAAAAAAAAAAACTTTTATCATCAAATTGGCTTTCGTATTTGAATACTTCTGTTGTGTCTTATTAATTAAACACTTTTTCAAAACAAAAAATTAAACATTGGGTTCAAAAAAATTATTTTTAATAGTTTTCAATGAATTATTGTTCAATTTTCAAGCATAATACAGTAGATCATACCAGAAGCGCAAAATAATTTAACTTAATGTAACAACATTTTTTAGCAGCCATAGTTATCATTTTTAATTCAAAGAATGCATTATTTAACCCCTATTGCGAAAGGATATCAACAAAAGTCAGTGATATGAATCTTTGGTTTGACAGCCAGATAAGCCAGATGGCGGTTATTTCAGTCAAAGAAATATTTCCTCTTCTTCCAGTAACACAAAATATTACTTAGATCTATATTATTCCCTGAAGTATTCCCGATATTTATATTCGATAGCGTCATTATATTTGTAGGAATTGAGTGGAAATTGATCATATATTCAGTTATCAGAGTTCTTTGCTTTGATGAACCAGTCAATAACTTTCTTTTGATAAGAATTACTTTGACTTTCTCGCCAAAAATTTTCAAAAGAAGAAAATAAGACTCAATCAATATAGTTGTTGCGCAAAAATGCAAAAAAGAGTAAGTTTATTATTATTATTATTATATTTTTATTGGATAAGTAATGAATATAAAGTTTGCTTAAACTAAGCTGTAAATCTGATTGAAACAGAAATTTGTCATGCTATTAGTATACTGACTGGCAACACATTTGTTGAACGATTGAAGCAATAATGTTATGCTTGGGCCGTGGTAGCCCGATCGGTAGAGTGTCGGATTCGGGGCTGGAGGGTCCTGAGTTCGAACCTCGATGGTCGAAGACCCACCGTCGTCATTAAAGGGGACTGGGCGACGTTAAATATGCTCGTGGTCTCAATGTCCTCCAAATGAAAGGATACCTCTGGGGGTGCTAGCACCAGGTAGCTATTAGCCCCTGGTCTAGTTCTAAATTCTCATTAACTGTTCGATCCGGTGATGGTGCTGCCATCTATCGATATAAAAAATAATGGAGGCAAGGCACTTAGTATGCAGTCCTCGACATAAATACAGTTGTAGTCAGTTGTGACTCGGAATCGAAATCGAATGTTATGCTTTAAAAAGTTGCGAATTTATATCCGATGGAGTAAGTCGGTGTAAAGTCTGACTGTGAAAAGTTGGCCCTTAGCTCCGCCTTGGTTGGTTTCATTGACTTTTTTCGCGCAAGAACCTTAGTAGGCTATACTGCGAAAAAAGATTGTTCAGCAGTGGAAAAAAGAGCGAAAAAAGTAATTTTTATTATGGAGCAAAGGACATAAAACTTCAAGAATTTTGAAAAATTAGTCAAATTAAACACATAAAAAAAGTTCTAAATTTTGAGGGATGAGCCGAAAGGAATAACTGAAAAATAATTTAGAGTAAGATAAAAAACGTCAACAAAACAAAAACAAGACATAAGCAAGGACATAAGAAACAACACTAAATCAAAGACAAAAAGCCAATCTCCTGATATTGGTTCTAGAGCTTAAGTCACCTTGGAGCTTAAGAAATTAGTCAAAGAGGTAAAACATTTTGTGCGATCAAGGC